>NC_056747.1:1236326998-1236386998 GCF_019279795.1 Protopterus annectens
ATCTGTGCATCTTGAGGCAATATAGAAATTGCCTCATGTACACAGACGACCCTCTCCTCCTACCACCCAACACTACAACCTGTGAGAGAGGCACTTATCTAGCCAAACTGGAGGTAAAGCTTTCTCCAACCAAGACTGAATTTGACAGTCATGAGGAGAAGGTAAACATTTGCACCACACCACACTCATCACATAGTCTCACTAAATCTACACCACCAAAATCCACACATAGTAACACAAAAACATTCGCGGAGGCTCTCAATAATAATCTGTCTGAGCAACAGAGACCTCCAAAGCAGAAACGCAAGCAACCTCCATCCCCCAACACAACCCAAATGACACATAGACCACAGACTCAGGGTGCCACTCAACCACAGCCAATAAGGCAAAACAATGTACCCAACACACTAGTCATAGTTGACTCTATAGTCACGCACACTGATGTCCCACTCACCAGGTTAAACAAGGAGAAGGTTACTGTCAGCTGCCTGTCTGGTGCCAGGATCTGCTACATAACCCACGCACTCAGGTCACTCCACAAGTACAAATATGACTCTCTCATTGTCCATGTTGGTGTGAATGACCTGAGACGTACCTCCCTGGACTACATGAAAAGAGACATGGAAGTGCTCTCCGATCTTGTAGCCCAGGCAGGTATGACCCTAGCCTGAGTAGCATTCTGCCATTGCCCAGAATGATACCACAGTACAAGGACAAAATGATTGACTTCAACAATTGGCTAAGCTTCTGGTGTCATTCTAAGGGGATCCAGTATCTGTCTGCTTGGGATGACATGGTCAACAGACCACGATGCTTTGCCACAGATGGCCAGTACCTGTCGCCCCTGGCATTCCGGATACTGGCTAAGGCTCTTGCTGCCCCTATAGTGCCTTTTTTAGGCAAGGTTCAAATAACAAATTCACCAGCGTAACAGGAACAGGTAAGCAAAAACTGAGGGTAATGCTACTCAATGCTAAAAGTCTAAATCTCAAAATGCACTCACTCGAGGCACTCCTTAAAATGGAGAATAACGATATCTGTGCAGTGACTGAGACCTGGTTCAAGGCTCCAGAGAGCACCCTTGCACTACCAGGCTATAACTTATACCACACTTTTCAGCCATGTAATCTGGACCGAAACACCAAAGGTGGAGGTGTGTCCATATTCATTAAGAATAGCCACACCTCCAGGCTAGTTGCTCAGCATAATGCATCTGAGGTTATCCAAGTGCAATTAACACTGGGCAAAACTGCAATCCAAATTGTAGCTTGCTACAGATCCCCCACCATGCCCCAGGATTCCCACTCCTCTTTTCTTGATAAAATATTAGGGTTCAACCAAATTCCCTAATAATGGGCGACTTCAACTACCCCACCATAACTGGGAAAACTACTCGTGTACCAACTCCTTAGCTCAACGCTTTCTGAAATTCATAAACTCCAATGCCCTGGATCAACTTATCCACACCCCCACCAGGGGCAACAATATCCTATACCTAGTCATTACCAACATGAGTGACCGGTGTTCCACACCTGAAGTCAACTCCTCGTTGGTCCGATCTGACCATAAGCTAATCACTCTTGATATCCAGATTCCACCCGCACCCCCCATTAAGGAAACCACGGTAAAACATTTCTCCAAAGCCAACTTCATGCTACTTAAGACAGAAGTGGTGAACTTCATGACACCTATGCAGCTGGACAATACAGTTACAACTGCTGAATCCTGCATAAATGCACTCTATAAGCACTTACACGAGTGCATGGGTCGTGCTATCCCAAACAGAACCAAGACGCTATCCTCCAAAAAAAGGAAGCCAATCTGGTGGTCCCCTGCCATAAACAAACTGTACAACAGACGGACGAAACTGTTGCAAAGGAGAGTAAAATCCCATGAGTGGAGGAGCTCCCTGGTCAGCCTCAGTAGGAAGCTGAGATCCCTTATAAGATTCTCCAAAGCTCTGTATGAAAACGAAATTGCCACTAATTCTAAGGACAACCACAAAGCATTCTATAGCTATGTCAAGAATCTCGATGGCAACACCCAGATCTGCTCTGAGTTGCAGCACAACGGCATGAAAATTACAGAACCAACTGATATTGCCAACATCCTGACAGATAGGTTCAGTGCTAACATTACCCCCCCCACACCCCCTAAAGGGCCCATAGCTATACAGGAAGAAAGCAGAGCCCCTGTAATCACAACTACGCAGGTAAAAGCTGCACTCTCTAAAGCCAAAAACACAGCATCCATGGGACCGGACAACATCCCAGGCTGCGTTTTACACGAACTTCAGAATGAACTGGCTCCCCACTTAAGTACCATGTAAGGGTGTACCATAAGTACACCTTATCTTGTAGTTATTGTATGTACCTAATTTTGTCTATATTGGAGCTTTTCTCCCCAGGACTCCATTGAAAACGGGTTCTTTTGGCCCAATGGACTATCCTGGTAAACCAACTGCAAATAAATAATAAATAAATAAATAAATGTTGAATAATAGCCTCACATCAGGCTTTGGGCCCACTGAATGGTGCACAGCAACAGTTATTCCACTCCACAAAGGGGGAGCCACCACTGATCCTGGGAACTATCGACCTATTAGCCTGACCATGGAATATATCATCATGGAACTCATAAACAAAGACATTGGTAATCTCCAAACTCTGGATCCCACCCAGTTCGGGTTTGTGAAAGGCAGATCATGCCTACTGAACCTGATTGACTTCTTTGAGGCAGTCACCAAAGCCGTAGATGAGGGTAAGGTGGTTCACACAGCCTATCTTGACCTCGCCAAGGCTTTGGACACCATCCCCCATTCTGGAATTATAGCTAAACTCACTAAACTAGGTATAAATCCCTATATCACAAGATGGGTTGCCAACTGGCTCACTGACAGAACCCACACTGTAAAAGTTGCAGACTCCAAATCTGACCTCAAAGCAGTGACAAGTGGAATACCACAGGCTTCCATCCTGGGACCTCTCCTGTTTGGTATCTACTTCTCTGAAGTACAGGCTAACACAGAAGGCCTCTGGCTAACGAAGTTCTCAGATGACTGCAAACTAGGAGCCATAGTCAAGTCCCCAATTGATGTAGACATCCTACAGAAGGGCCTCACTGAGACAGATGCCTGGTGTCAGAGCCATGGCCTCCAGCTCAATGCCAAAATTGCAGTGTCATCCCCTTTGGTAAAAACTCTGTACCCATGAACTACCACATAGGCAGCAATCTACTTAACACCGAATGTGTGATAAGAGACCTTGGGACCCAGGTGGACAGTAGTCTCTCCTTTGATAGTTACATTTCCACAGTAGTCAGGAAGTCCTTCTATGTGGCACACCTCATCATAAAAGAGTTCTCATCTGGGAAAAAAGAGGTCATGTTCCCCTCTACTCGACACTTATTAGACCCATTATAGAGTACAATGCCCCTTTTGGAATGTACCTCACAAGACATTTGCAGCAGCTGGAAAGCCCACAGAAGTACCTCACAAAGAGGATTACTGGCCTCAAACAAATGCCCTACACTGACCGCCTCAAAAAACTCCAGCTTTACTCCATAGTATATTGCCTACTCCAAGGTGATCTCTGCCTAACATATAAAGCTATGTCAAACCCAGAGCTGTTGGACATGCTACACCTAAAGAAATCCCAATCCCTCCGAGCTACACGGTCTAGGGACCTAAACCTTGTCACCACAATAAACAGGACTTGCTGGAGGGATAGATTCCTGTCCCAGAGACTTCCCATACTCTGGAACAGGCTATCCATCTATGTCAAGCAAAGTTCTTCATTAGCACTCTTCAAGAAAAATCTTGATGAGTGGATGGGAAATAGGAAATACACCCTGGCAATCACTTCTGTGTCTCTGCTCGACAGTGGCACAGGAAAATAACTTTCTTGGGTGGCGTAAACCAGGGAACCTTGTTGGCTAGGCTTACGTAGGCCCTTGGGCCGATAGCCTAGTACCTACCTATGAACCTATAACTCTGTCTCAGTACAGCAGAGAATTGTAGTATAAGTCATTTAGCTTCCAGTTCTTTCCAGGTATCTTCAGTGTTGTATTTACCATGAGTTCATATTTATTTAAAAGCAGCAGCATTCTTTTTGACCTATGTGGTGCCTTACAATATGATTTCTTGAGTTTGCAATGTAATGACCCTGCTCACGTTTGCTTCCCATAAAATAAACAGGGTCTATATTACTAGACTGAAACTTTAGTTAGTCGAATAACTAAAGATCGATCTGGTAATATTGAAATTCAAAAACCACAAACGGCTGATTTCACACAGGGAAAGAATTCCCTTGGTCGTTATGCGGATTATGCTCTTTTCTCCATTGTAGACCAATCTCGGAGTTGGTATATTTAGTCAGGGGGGGTCTGGAGGGCACAACTCCCCACATTGGTGGGTGTGGGGGTCGAAGTCCCCTACTTGATTTGGGTTTAAAAGTTTTTTTTTTTCATGTGGCCAAGGGAATTCTTTCCCTGCTTGAAATTAGCTGTCCGCAGGTTTTGGATTTTGATATTACCAGATCAATCTTTAGTTATTCAACTAACTAAAGTTTTGATCTGGTAATATAGACCCAAATAAAGATACTGATACAATTTCTCAAAACTCCTCACAGCTGTAGGTAATACATCATCTTCTGTCTTTGAACGTTTTTTTTTTTCTAACAGTCACTAAACAATCTGGAACCTTATACCTGTAATTTCATCTGTTGCATAATCACACCAGTAGTAGTTCAGTACTGATTAAACCAAAGTATTATTTACATCAGAATATTTAAGTGTGGATGCCCTGATCAGTATCTGATGGAGGAATTCAGAACTCTTTCCTAGCTCCTCACTGTAGTGTGATGAAAGATGTTAGTATTTGCTGTATATTCTGAATAAACCGTGCAAGATACTTCAGCATACATGGAAATTCTTGTGTTTATTTGTCCTCTGCAAGATGCAATTAACTATACAACATTCTTTGTATTAATTGTGCAATATATTTTTTTATCTTTCTGTTATCCAGTTTGCATGGTTGGAAGTTAAGCCATGATCTCTGCATCTCAACTTTGTGGCTCTGATTGTAGCCATATTCTTATTCATTTTAAGGTTATATTATCTCAGTATGTTTGACAACTGAATTATTTTCATGTTGTGTTCTGGTCAGATCCCATTGCTTGCCAATATATGATCACTGATGTTAATGAGTGCATCAAATCCTTCAATCACCTGCACAGCAGCTCTCTTGACATTCAAGTGGTGAAGAAGTAGAAAATGGAGCTCTGAAGTATACTATGTCCACAACTTGGAAATCTTTGCCTAACTTAATTTGCCAGAATCCCTGATTAGCATCACATAACGAGAAATGTGTTGCTTTATGGGTGCCAGTGGCTGCTGGTACTATGTTATGAAGCAGATCATGCTCTCCCTTTCACTTATTGTAGATCAATTCCTATATGAATTGTGTTGGCCTTTAGCATAGTACTCATTCACGTAGTCATTCATCTCACCATGTTTCTTAATCACAACCATCCTCTCTGTGCTACTCTCTCTCTTACACCTTTTACTGATACTGGAACTTTCTTCAGAGCATGATCTGCAGGTACAGTAGAAGGATCTGTCTGAGTATGATGTAATCCTGGCAAACAGCCCAGGCAAATAAGCCAGTCTTCATAGTAATGTAGTATATTGTCACTCTTTACGTGAACTTTGTTTATTCTTGTCCTCATACCAAGCTTCCAGCAAGTTACATGGTTAACTCTTGAAGGCGCTTTCATTCCGAGTACCAGGAATGGAATCTTTGGTTCCTTGCTCTTAGGTAATACTCCCTATTACTTATATTACTTGTAAGCAGTATGTTACTTGATTTTCTTTTGGAACTGTTCAGTGTATATGCTGGGTACACACTTTCAGAGTTAGGTCAATTCTGACTTAAATGGAAAGCATTGGGTATACTCCTAATTTTCAAATAAAATTGTGTCTGGAATTACTTTTTATGTCAAGCACATCCCCTCTAAGAAGTCTGTAAGATACAGATAGCAAGGATTATTGCCGTTGACTGCCACAGTACTTTATATATCTGTCACAGTTATTGCTGGTAAATGACTCATACAAGTTATGGGCACTGCTTGACTTATGCTTCTTGGCTGAAGATATCAGCAGTGTCCTTATTTTTGTTATACACTGTCCTGTCCCCGGCCATATCTCTCCTTGGGCTGTGACATCACTTCTGAAGTGTCACATGAATGACGATTCTATGTCCTGTTGTGTGATGGAAGGTTAGAAACCTTCGGCCATGCATTTGGTGTCTACTGTATACAAATTGATAAAGACGTTCATTTAAGTGAAGGTGCACTTGGGAACAGTGGTTACAGTTAGGAAAAGGAAGTAGGACATAATTAGTCTAAATTATTGTGTATGTAATTAGTCTGAGCTATTCTGTTGTTGCTTACATTTCTGTTTGTGAAAAGTTTTCTATTTCACCCAGTCTGAGCCTGGAATTGGTCAGTTCTGACCAGTTCACTACCCTGGCAATTAAATAAATAAATACATAAATAAATAGAAATGCATCAAAATAAATAGGAGCCTGGTATTACAGAGAAGGAAAACTGAACAAAATATTAAAATTGCAAAACCTACATGTTGGTTGTGTTTAACTCGATCACAGTCTGGATACTTCAGCAGACTGAGGGCATGGATGTGTGATGGTAGTAAATCATTTAGTAAGGCCTTGATAACAGGATTATGAATATGTTGCTTATCTCTCACGAATTTTGTGTTTCTACAGGGTAGCTACAAAAGAATGCAGTACTGCAGAGAGTATGGATCATGAAGTCTGTAAAGACGATGATGATGATGACCAGTTTTGGGTAAGTATAGAAAAGGAATGTTCTTCAGTTGCATATGTAAGAGCTAATATTTTCTTTCTTAATATTTAAAAAATATTTGCCAACTTTTTTCAGTTTGCCAGTGGCAGTGCTTGAATTCCAGTTTTAAAGCTAATTATCAATACTGCTATTATTTGGCGGTAATGGCCAACATAGAGCTAAGTGTTGAGTGGGTACAGCAGAGAAAAGCGGCAAATTAAATCACACTTCCTGCAAAACATCATTAAATGAGTTTAGAGAAAAGTCACCCAGGTGGCATAGAGGCATAAAACACCGACTACCGACCAGGCAACTCAGGCTCAATTACCGTCGCAGGCACCTGGAGTGGCAGGGTGGCATGGGCATGCCTCTCCTGGGTGGAAGGGTACTCCTCAATGATGCTCTCTAAGGGGAGGTGTGGTCCAAAATAGGGAGTTGCTCTTGGATGTTGTCAGTGAGTATGAGAGGTATGGCAAGAGAGTGGGCAGAGCATGAAAACATCCTCCAGATTAAAGCACAGATGGCTGAGCCCCCGGATGCCTTCAGGATCCATGACTGCCCCCAAAATAATGGAGTGGTCCGGGTGTAGGAGGATGGCTGGTAGACCTGGTATGGACATGGAGCACTGGGGAATGAGCAGGTAGGATGAGGTCCTAGGGGACCAAAAAAATTTAAAAAAATGAGTTTATAGATGTGCAGAGACCACTTTGTGTAGTATCAGACCAGTATTTGACTATATAGAATCAGAAACATTCCTAAAATGCACAAATCATCCATAGAATTTTCATGCCCTTTAAAACCCTAACAGTAGTTATATAAATAATTATTTTTTATGTAATAACATTATTACAACATTAATAAGATTAAAGCTTATGTTGCTGAGTTTTAAATTGTGTTCCTGATTGTAAGTTAGTTGACTGATGTACTGTTTTATAAAACCCTGAGACATTAGTAAGGGAAAATCATTTGGCATAAACCCATATTGGAACATATCCAAGGGAGTACTGAATATGTTGGAACATATCCTAGGAAGGACTGTATATGTGGGAACATATCATAGGAAGGACTGTATATGTTGCTTTTGCATTAGAGATCCCAAACGTAAAGTAGCTGAAATGCTTCTTAGAAAGAGTAGTCAGGCCAGTGGGTAAGTATGTGGATTCACTGTATGTTGCTTACTATGACCATTATGCATTGGAATGATTATAACCATCAGTTAAGAAAGAACTTATCCAGTAGCTCAGATCCTATTAAGTATTAATGTTAAAAGAGACTTTTCAGGACTTGTACATCACTTATTGAAGTAATACATATTCATAATTTCAAAGATAAAATTTGCTGGAAAAAATTAATATGTCATTTTGAGCTAAATGAATATAAGCAGGGAAATGACAGTAAAATATTTACTGCCCAGCATCACACTATGTAGATAGTAGGGTGAATTCTGTACTTAGTACTTTCTTTGCTTATTTGTAATTCAGCCTTCAATGTTCCTTGGGATAGCCCTCATTCTTGCTTTGTGCTTGTCTGTGCATTATCCATTTTTATGTATTCATTATCCCAGTCCTATTGCTTGTCACCCATCAGCTCTTATGTGACCCAAATGATCCATTCAGTCACCCATATTTAGGCAAGAGCAGGTCACTGTATGGCACCTTGCAGGCATTCTTTAGATTTTTGTTGGTCTTATTCCCATCCCCTAGAAGCTTGAGGCTGGCATTTCATAATGCCAGCTCAGTGGATACATGGTTATTTTTGATTATGTGGCACTTCCTGGCTACAGTTTATCAGCATGCTTCTAGGTGGACCCGGACATATAGCCTCTCTCAGAGCTGCTGGTGTGACATGCAGCTTCTACCAGGTGTCAATACTACAGCCGAACGACTTCTTCTCACTCTCATCTTCTCTACCACTTCACCTGCACCTGGGTTGCAGGTCAATCCAAGGTTAATGTTGTTGCATTCAAGACGTCATTTGTGTGCCACACAGCCATATCACACATAATCTGATGTTTTCATCTTCATTCGTTCTTTAACCTGTGGGTCTTAGTTCTGACCCTCGGAACTGTCTTGGCCACTTCACTCGTTTGAGATTCAAAGCTGGAGCTCGTCCTCCCTACCCACAATGCCTCTTTTCCACAAAATACCTCAAAACTCATTTGCTGCTCATTGTACAAGAAGCGAGGTTTTCGCTGCTGTTCAGCTCCTCCTTTTTAAAGTGCAGTTTTCGCACTAAGTGTCCTTGCTCAAGCACTACCCTTCATCTGTCACCTTTCTTCTCTGGGCTTACTGGTATTTTGTAATTGTAGTCTGGGTTTCTGTCAAACACAGTCCCTTTCTCTCCTCTTTCTTCTTCTTCTGATCTTTTCCTTTAAAAAAAAAAAAAAACTTCTTTCATTATGTCCAATCCTAAGTCAAACAAATGTATTCTTAAGGGGTTATTACCTGCTTCCTTCCCTTCTTTATCAGGGGCTCAAACTCCCTCCAGGAATCAAAAAGAGGGCTGGGAACACAGAAAATGGTCTCTCGACTGGTCTTCATCCTCTCAATTAGAGCCTGCAAAAAAGGCATCTAAACCCTCAGAACTGAACCATCCCCCTCGATTCAGTCACCTCTCCACTCTGGAGCTCGGTTCCCAGTTCAGAGATCTCCACTCCAGGAGACCTCCACAAAAAGGATGTCTAGATCTGCTTCCATTTCTTCATTGATGAGGTCTTCTTGGAGCCGTTTGGACAAGGATGTTGGTTGATTGATGAGGTAGATTCTCGAAGCTCAGATTCAGATGGGGATCTTGCCTGCTCATTTCCCTTCTGAATCCGTGAGACTGTTCCCTTTCCGCACCATGGCTCTTTCTCCAATCCAACCTGCAGTTTTGGAGTCATTGGTTTCATTGGTCCCAGAAACTGGGGTGTCAGAGTTGACAGTCATCATGTCTTTGGCTTCGACTACCTCCCTGATGAGGTTGCCATGACAATGTCAGTTCCGAGTGTGTCTCAGAGCATAACCTTGCCATCTGTTCTGGGAGGATGACTTTGAAGTTTTCAGAGTTGTCATTTCCCCTTGAGTAGTCGGCATTTGACAGCTCGACTCTGACTCCCCCTTCAGAGTGGCCCCCTGAGAATTATCTGCACTGGTGGCCTTGGCCCCGGTGGGACTGCCCTCTGGCATTCAGAGCCCTTCTGCCTTCAAATTGCTGGAGAGGGTCCTCTTCCATTTTGTGAGACCCTTGATTCTTACCCTGGTGGAGCCTCCCCTTGTTTCCACTGAATCTGTCTCCGAGGCCTTTCATCTACCACATGGATAGCTGGTCCCAGGAAGCCTTCAGACTATCCTATCTGAGTAAACTCTCATATCTTCCAACCCCTCCCCAGAGCATCCCACTGAGGAGGTTCCTCAGAAGAGACTGTGCAAGAGAACGCATGTTGATTCCCCAGAGGAATCTGTCACCACTGATACAGATTTTGAGGAAGGGGTCCCCCAGATCTCCACCGGATGATGTCTCCTTTGGAGACATCTTATAAATCCTCCAAAAAAGAGGTGGATAGTCTTCCCAAAAACCCTCCCCGAGGAATCAGTTCTGTTGGAGGCTTTCAGGTCCCGCCCATCTACATCCTGGGTGTCTCCCCGGCAGACCTGCTTATTGAGATAGTGTCTTCTAGGGCATGGAAGGAACCAGACACAGTATGCCCATCCCTAAGCACATGGACAAAATCTTGAGTGCTGTCCAAGGCAAATCTTTCTGGACAAAGGGTATTCTGGTTGATGCAATGGTTGTTGCAGCAGCCACCAAAAAGGAGCTGGCCCAAGAGAGCTCTTCTGTCCATCCCCCTAATAGGGAGTCTAGGGCTTTGGTCAGATTTGGTAAAAGAGTTTATGCCTCGGCTACTTTCTCCTTGAAGGCGCTAAACTATCTTTCCCATTTTACGAGACTACAGAGGGACTTAGTCAAGGAACTCTCTAGCTCTACCCCAGAGTCCATGTCTGCAGGGAAGCAAAATGTCTTCTTCTCCAGAAAGGGCACCCTTCAATCCATATCTAATGCATCCATGAGGCTGATTCCCATGCAACAGAGGGTACCTCAAGGGCACCCGGTTCCGCCATTGCCATAAGGCATCATGCTTGGATGTGGCTGTGTGACTTTGTGAAACCTTTCAAGGCATCCTTCATCAATGCACCTTTTGATGGATCAACCTTGTTTGGGCGCACTCTTCAAGACACACTCTCCTGCAGAGAGAAAGATGGGAAGACCATGTCTGCCATCAGAATCTGTTTTTCTACCCCACAAAGGTCCTTCTTCAGGAACCAGAGTGGGAGTAAAAAGATGTGGTTCAAGAAATCTCAGAGTCCTTTCCAGGATTCTCAGGGAGAATCTTCCTCCAGAGGTAGAGGGAGAGATAACCAAAATGGCAGATGCTGCCCACATGGATGAGGGAGTCTGCAGAACCAAGGTTCTTGAGAGTCCTTCTCAGACAGACCCTTTCAGCACTCCTGAACAGTTGCCCAACTGCCTTCCTCTGGAAGCAGTCAGGGGTGCTTTTCCTTGCACCTCAAAACCTGGGAAGCCATCACAAAAGATCATTGAGTGCTAAGGATCATATCCAGAGGATACTCCATTCCCTTTTTAGGGACAGCAAGACAAAAATCTGTCCTCGCCAATGTACCACTCAAACAGGAGGAGGGTGCAGCCATGGAATTGCTGCAAAAAGGAGTCATCCAGGAGGTCCCTCCCAGTAAAGCCAGATTGGATGTTTACTCAAGGTTTTGTTTGGTTCCCAAAAAGACAGGGGACCTAAAGCCCATTCTGGACCTGACATCCCTGAACAAATCAGTAAAGAACATGAAGTTTAGGATAGTTATGGTTCAGTCCATCCTACCTCTACTGAGGATGGACAACTGGATGTGCTTAATAAACCTGAAGGATGCGTACTACTACATCAAGATGGACAGGCACTCCAGAAAGTTTTTGTTTTAGGCTGGGAGCCAGTCATTTTCAATTTAGATCATTCTCGTTTGGTCTCACCACAACCCCTAAGGTGCCCACCAAATGCATGGTGGTGGTTGCAGCTCATATAGGGGTCCAGGAATTCCAGATATTTCCCTATCTGGAAGACTGACTGTTGACCACTCCAAACAGGCATCGTGTTATTCAGGCCAGGGATTACCATTTGCAGCTGGCCCCACACCTTGGCATAACCCTCAATTTGGAGAAATCTCAGTCGGAACCAGTTCAAGTGGTACAATTCATAGGGGCATGACTCGACACCACAGTTTCTCAGCCTATCTAAGAGTGGATCGAGTTTCAAGCCTGCGCCTTCATGTCAAACAAATTCTAGCCATACCAACACCCCCGCCAGTGAGTTTGGTTCTCACAACTCTCGGCTGTATGTCAGCCACAACACCTCTTTTGCCCACAGCACATTTCCACATGAGAATTTTACAATGGATGTTAGCGGTATAATTGTCCTTATTCTGAAATCCTCTAAGCCTCCCCATCAGACTTTCCCAATTATGCAAAGAATCCCTGTTATGCTGGCTTCACTTTGCAGATGCTACTCCAGGATGGCCCTACAATCTTCCTTCCCCAAATGCCATGTTGACCACGGATGCCTCAAAGATAGGGTGGGGGGCATTATCTGGGTCAAATGGTTCAAAGCACGTGGATGCCTCAGGAGACCAACTTGCATATCAATGTCCTAGAGATGAGAGCAGTTTTTTTGGTGTTGCAAGAGCTACACAGCTTTCTTCCTCTAGGAACTATTGCAGTACAGATGGATAATATGTTAGTGGTCTGGTACATCAACAAACAGGGAGGAACCAGGTCTTACCCCCTGTGTTGAGGAGCTATGAGAGTGTGGCAATGGGAGATCTCTACCAACTGCTTTCTAGTGGCAATGCAAATTCCTGGAGAGTCCAACATTCTAGCGGACAGGCTCAGCAGAATGCTACTGATGCATCATGATTGGTCTCTGATCCAATCCACGGCAAACATGATCTTCCAGAAATGGGGTTAACCCTGCTGCAACTGTCAACCCTGCTGCAATGTCTTTGCCTCCTCTCTCAACAACAAATGCAGCAGGTACTTTGCCTTAATCCCTCCTCAGGGACAGTCCCCAAGGGATGCTTTAGTCCTTGCTTGGCCTCCCGGTCTACTTTATGTGTTTCCCCTGTTGCCCCTAATTCCCATGCTTTTTGCAGAAGGCATCCAGGTTGAAGAGAAAAATCATCTTCACTACCCCCTTCTGGCATCGACAATTCTGGTTCACCTATCTTTGTTCTCATCTGATTTGCCCTCCAGTGACTCTGGGGTCCAGCTCCAGATCTTTTATTTCACTCCATGGGGCACCCTCACCCAGACCTTCAAGGCCTGAAACTAGCTGCATGGTTTCTCCAATTCCAATGATGGCCAGACATCCCAGGCTTTCTTCCCCTGTTCAGAAGATCTTGATTTCTGCCAACAAACCCTCCACCAGGAAGATTTATAAGAGTAAGTGGAAAAAGTTTTCCATGTGGGCCCATCAGAAACAGATTCCTTTACGGCTTCCATCCCTACTAAAAGAGATAAAGCAGTTACTAAGGCCTCCTTGGCAAGATGGCTAAAAGATTGTATTTCATTTATTTATTCTTCTAAGAACATCCCTGTACCTGGCCAGATTAAGGCTCACTCAACAAAGGTCTGTGGCAACCTCTCACATTCGTCAAGAGTCTCTATTAATGACATTTGTGCAGTGGTGGCATGGTCTAACCCTCATACATTCATTACTCATTATAAATTGGATGGCATTTCCAGGAATAGGTTTGCTCTTGGCTCTGCTGTGCTCTGGAATATCCTTCCATGAGGACCACCCAGTGTTCTTGTAGCTGGGGACTCTGTCCCACTGGTTAATGGATGAATGTAGATGACAACATCAGATAAAGAAGTTATGTTCTTACCATAATGTTCCATCTGTGTTGTCTGTCTTCATTCTCTATTACCCCCCCCCTTTCCTCCAGTCCTATTTTTTTGAGTGACCTGATGGATATGTTCATGGAACAACTGTTCCTGTTTGAGCTCCTGTAGCTCTTTCCTGTTTTACTTTTGATAATTTATCTGTAGCTGACAGGGTATACGTAATGATAGCAACCTCGATGTGAGGTATTTTGGGGGGAAAGAGGCATTATGGGTAGGGAGAGGAGCTCAAGCTTCGAATCTCAAGCTAGTGAAGCTGCCGAGTCGGTTCTAAGGGTCAGAACTGAGATCCACAGGTTAATGAAGAATGAAGACAGACAATGCTGCAGTGTCACTACCAGGAAGACAGCACAGAATGAGATTACAGATGTGTAGAGACCACGTTATGTAGTATCAATCTGGTATCTAATCGTATGGAATCATACATGTTTCTGAAATATACAGATCACTCAATAGAAACTTCACAATTGGTCTATATGTAAAAAGATTGTTTTAGCATTAATAATATTAAATGTTATGATGTTGAGTTTTAAATTGTGTTCCTGACTGCAAGTTAGTTGATTGATGTACTGATTCATAAAATGCTGAGATAAGATATGAGACAAGAGAAGATCAAATGGCATAAAACCATACTGGAAAATATCAAAGGAAGGACTGCACATGACTGTACATGTTGCTTCAGGATAAGAGATCCCAAATGTAAAGCATTTGAATTATGCATCAAACAGACTAGTCAGGCCAGTGGACAGTAATTGGACTAGAAGTGGATTGCTTAATACCACCCTAATGCATAGGAATGACTGTATCTTTCACTCAAGAATGCACTTATCCAGTGGATAGGATCGAACAGTGTCAAAATAATTTAATATTTACTTCTGACAAACATTCAGCAATTTTGTAGCATTATATGGTGGTTATAGTTCTGAGAAGAGCTGGGGATTTTTTTGAGACTGTATGGGCATCCCATATGGCTACAAGTTGTCTGTTTTTTCCATGACATTTCTGTAATTGAGCTCCCAGTTTTCAAGTGTTGCTGTTGGGGGCACATATGTGTCTGTACACAGACTCAAAACAGGGTATTGAAAAAGCATATATACCAGCAGAATTCTCGAGTTACGTTTTAGAGTGTATATATATATATATATATATATATATATATATATATATATATATATATATATATATATATATATATGGATCTAGGACTATTGAGCAAAAGTTTAATAGTCCGAATCCACAATCACCGAACACACTTTAACAAAAGCGCTTTCACCAAAAAAGTGCACCCCCCACCCCCCCTACTTTAATATTCTCACTCCAAGATCGCATTACAGTGAGGAAAGTGAGGAGAAGGGAATATTCCCTTATCCGCTCAGTAGTATGATCTCGCAGACATACTTCCTCAAAGTGCTTTTTCAGTAAAAAGCACTTTCGCGGAAGTATGCCCGGCTATTTGTGCTTCGGTGAAAAGTTCCTTCAGGGATCAGTACCAATCTCATATATATATGTGTATATATATATATATATATATATATATATATATATATATATATATATATGGGTCCATGTCATATGGTCGACTGTTCATTTGACTGAAAGTTCATTTGACTGAAAGTTCATTTGATCGACAAGCATTTGCCCCCTTCCCCAATGTTGTGCGACCCTGGAGTTGATATATATAGTTGGGGGTGTGGGCGGAGAAGCCCCCACCTAAAATGCTTGTCAATCAAATGAACTTTCAGTCAAATGAACTTTCAGTCAAATGAACAGTCGACCATATGACATGGACCCATATATATATATATATATATATATATATATATATATATATATATATGTGTGTGTGTGTGTGTGTGTGTGTGTGTGTGTGTGTGTGTGTGTGAGTTTGCGCGCATCTGTGTCAGAATATTTAAAAAACATTTGTGACAGTTGAATTTTGAAGTGATGTTCTACAGTGTTGTGCATCTGTGATTGTGTGTATGCTTGTGTGCCTGTATATATGTGTGTGTGTGTGTGTGTGTGTGTGTGTGTGTGTGTGTGTGTGTGTGTGTGTGTGTGTGTGTGTGTGTGTGTGTGTGTTGGGGGGATAAAGACCTATGTCTATGCAGAATATATAAAAATCATCTCTTGACAGCAGAATTTTGAGACTATATTCTTTGTCAGATATTTAGTGTTTTCAGTTGCATATATGCTCATGGCAAAAGGATAAGAAAAAAGTACAGTAAAATATTTAGGCAGTTATTTTAATAAAGTGAGACAACAATATGGAGGAAAACATGTTTATAGTGTAAGATATAAACAGAACTTCTTGTGTAGTTGGCACTGGTCTAAACAGGTAATTTTTTTTTTTCCTGTGATGAATCTTAACATGTACTTACCATAACATTGCATCTGTATTGTCCATCTTCATTTATTCTTGACCTGTAGGTTTGGTTATGAATATCGGAACCAACTCGGCCATTACTACACCCTGCGAGAACCAAAAACTCTCGAACTTAAGTTTTACCCAGAATGCTCCTCTCCCAATTACCTCAGGTTCGGTTTCCATACAGAAAAAGACAGAAATTATAATCCTAATAATTAGCTTCAGGGAGACCATATCTGGGATCAAAGGCACAAAAAGTGATACCTAGGACCATAAATCATTCCACCAAGAGGTCTGAAAGGAAGGGGGATGGATGTTGGGAAGTCAAGGATAAATGAAGATGGGCAAAACAGATGGAACATTATGGTTACTACATAACTTCGTTATCTGATGTTGTCAATCTTCATTTATTCCTTGACCTGTGGAGAGAGTCCCTGGCTACCTTAGATCATGGGAAGACTCATGGAAGGATATTCCCGAGCACCACAGAACCAAATGATGCTCTTCCCCTAGACACCAAATCCAATTTATAATAAGTAATGAAGGTATATGGGGTAGCTTGTGTTGCTATTGCTGCTGCACAAATCTCGCCCATGGAAATGTTAGATTGGAACACTGCTAAAGTAGTGACTGCTTTGGTAGAGTGTGCCTTAACAGGGACAGGTAATTCAACTTTCTTCTTGTTGTATATAAAGGAAATACAATCTTTTAGCCATCTAGATAAAGTGAGTTTGGTAACTGGCTTGCCCATTTTAGTACTTGCAAAGGAAGCAAACAGCTGGTCAGACTTCCTTATGTCTTTTGTTCTATAAAGATAGAAGCATGATTGTCTATGAACGTTTAGTAAATTAAAACAGTGCTCTCCTTTGTTTGAGTAATTGGGAAAAAATACTGGCAGACTGAGTGCCTGATTGATATTCTTTTCTGTCACCACCTTTGATAAAAAGGAAGGGTTTGTTCTCAATGAAACCCTGTCTTTGTGAAATATCAAATAAGGTGGTTTGCAAGATAAAGCTTGAATTTCAGAAATCTGTCTGGCTGAAATTATAGCTACCAAAAGTATAGTTTTCCAAGACAAGAATTTGAAGTCACAGTTGGCAGCAGGCTCAAAGGAGGAATGAACTATTGCTTGTAGCACTAAGTTTACATCCCAAGGTGTATAGGGATCTTTATATAGGAGTTTTAACATCAAGATCCCTTTTAAAAATGCTTTGCAAAGGCTATGGGAAATTAAAGAACATTCTTTAAACCCGTTATGAAAATTGAGATAGCTGCTAGCTGAACCCTGATGGTAGAGGAACAGGGCCCTGCTTCAAACAGCAAAGCTAAAAATTCTAAGACTTTATCAGTAGGAGCAGAAAAAGGGTCACTGTTATTTTCATAAGCCCAGAAGGAAAACCTCTTACATTTACTACTGTGGAGTTTTCTGGTGAAAGGCTTGTGGGAGACCAGAAGAATCCTACGTATTGGGGAAGAAAGTTTATTACACCTGGCAATCAATGGAACTGGAGAAGCCAAGCTGTGAGCTTTAGGTTTTGAAGGTTTGGGTAAGCTAATCCCTCTGGATGGGAGAGGAGATCCAGATCTGGTCCAGAGTCCACAGTCATTGAATCAGATAAGGCCAGAAAGGGGAACCAAATCTGTTGAGGCCAGAATGGAGCAATGAGGATTACTTTGCTCTTCAACCTGATTGCTTTCTTTAGAAATTGAGGAATTAATGTGATGGGGGAAAAGGTGTACTGGAATCCATAGGGCCAATCGTGCAGTACAGCATCTCTCAGGGACTCCCCCTGAAGGGGGAATGAGGGCAAAGTAGCTGCTGCACTTGATGTTTAGGGGTGATGCAAAAAGATTGCAGCAAGGCTAGTCCCAGCGATGAAAGATCTTTTTTGCCACTCTGGGATTGAGAGATCACATGTAAGGCAGAAGAATGCATCTGCTCAGTTTGTCTGCTATCACATTGGATCTTCCTCGACTATGCATTGCTTTCAGAAAGTGGTTGGAAGAGATTACCCACTGCCAGACTCTGAGTGCTTCTCGACAAATGAGGTACTACTTGTTTCCACCCTGTTTGTTGATGTATCAAACTACCGATATTGTCTGTTTGAATCACAATTGTTACTAGAGAGGGAGTAGTTTGAAAGGCCTGCAATGCTAAAAGCACTGCCATCAGCTCTACAACACTGGTATACAAGCTGGCCTCCACTGGGGACCAAGTACCTTGGACCGTCTTGTCCAGATAATGCCCCCCACCCCATCTGGAAGGTGTCCATGGTCACTATGGCTTGGGGCTGACATGGGACAAATGGGTGGCCCAGGAGAATTTCCTTTGATTGGATCCACCAAGCTAGGTCTTCCATGCAATGGTTGGTAATTAAAATCTTGTGTGACATTGGTTGGTACCGAATGGACAACTGGGATGCTAGAAACCATTGCAATACTCTGATGTGATATCTCGCCAAGGGGACTAACGTGGTGGTTGCTTCCATTGAACCTAGAACCTGCAGAGTGAGCCATGCAGGTACAGTTCTGCTTCTGATAATTTTTCCACTTGGTTTTTGATCTTTTGCAATCTCAGATAAAGTAGAGAGGCTATGCAAGTATTCGATATTTTGAGTTGGAGTTAGATGTGATTTCTCGTAATTTACTGTAATCCCCAGGTTGGCACAGGTCTGGAGAATGTAGTCTCTTGCTTGTTCTAGAAGATGCCTGTCAGGAGTGGTAATGAGCCAGTTGATTAAGTAAGGAAACACCCGGAATTCATGCAGTCTCAAGTGAGCAGCTATTACAGCCATGCACTTGGTGAACACCCTGAGGGATGTGATGAGACCAAAGGGCAGTGTTCTGAACTGGTAATGACTGGCTCCCGGACGAAAGTGGAGAAATCCCCTTGAATGTTTGTCCATTTTGTTGTGGTAATATGCATCCTGGAATCTATAGATCACATCCAATCATCTTTCTCTAGAAACTGGAGAACAGACTGAACCAAGACCATCCAGAATTTTGTTTGTTGATTCGATTTGTTCAAAACACTCAGATCCAAAACTGGTCTCCAGTCCCCTGTCTTTTTTGGCACTAAAAAGAATCTTGAGTAAATTCTGCACTCTATCTGGTCTGGTGGGACCTCTGGATGACTGTTTTTTCTAGCAGTTTCTGAATTTCTAGCACTGCTGGTTCCCACTGACTGGGTGGAAAGCTGGGGCTTTTCTTGCAACTTTGGGGGAGGTAGAAGGAAGGGTATGGAGTAGCCTCTGGTTATAAACCTCTGCAACCAAACATCGGGAGTAATCTGAAGCCAGGCATGTCGGTGCAGGGATAAGCATCCCTGACTGGCTCCAGAGGAAGGTAGTCAGGCCTCCTTTCAGGAATGCTGGTAAGGTTTGCCAAGAAAGGTATCTCTGCAGCCCTGATTTTGCAGGCCATCTCTGCCATGTGGATGGCATCTTCCATTAAAGCTCTTCCCTCTGTCCCTGGGGTGAGCCAATACCATACATGTCCTGGAAAGGCCCTTGGGACTTTCTGAACCCCATTTTCCTGCTCCTCTGGTTCCTCAAAAAGGACTGTTGAGGAGTAGAAAAATGTACACCCACTGCAGAAAGGGTTTTTCCATCCTTTTCACAACTGGACAATGTTTCTCAAACTTTAAGGCCAAAAAGGGATGATCCGTCAAAGGGGGCATGGACAAATGAAGACTTGAATGGCTCCATAAATTTGCACAAGTGCATACAGGTGTGTCTCCTTATGGCTATGCCAGATTCTGCTGCTTTAGTCATCCCTTCGGCTGCATGTGCTATGAGCCTCATGGATGAACTGGAAATGGACTCTAGGGTGGCCATCTAAGAAGCAACCTTGTCTTGGGACTTCATCAGATATGGCTCCTGCTGGGGAATCTGATAACTCTTTAATCAGATCCCTCTGGAGTCTGGTGAAGTATGGCATCAAATTCAAAGACTGCAAAGCAAAGGTCGATGAAGCATAAACCCACTTTCCAAACCTATCCATCACCCAAGATTCTCTGCTGGGAGGATGGATAGTGGAACTTTCCTCTGCCAGTTCCTTTTTTTGTGGCCACCACTACCGCCATGGCATCTATCTGTAATCCCTTTGCCCAAAACTGATGGTCCTCTGGTGCAGTTAATATTTTGTCTGGCCTCTTGTGGATAGGTTCTATGGTGTCAGGACCCTTCCACACCCACTGCAAGATCAACCTAATGAGCTAGTCATCAGGCAAGGTAACCCAAGAAGTAGATGGTTGAGTGCCAAAGGTCTGTGGGTACGCTGATTCCTCCAAAGAGGGCTTTTGGGACATCTAGCCACTCCTCTGTTTAAGGATCTCAACAATATCTCCAAAGGAGACATCTTCCGAGGGCCACCATGGGGAACCCTCCCCTTCATCAAAATCAGTGTCCTCTGTGATGGATTCCTCTGGGGAATCTAATTGTTTCCTCTTACACTTCCTCTTCTGAGAAACCTCCTCAGTGGGACGATCTAGGGAGGTATCAGAAGAGGACAATACCCGAACATGTGTCTCCTGAGGCTTCGGTGCTTGCTGTCCAAGTGTTCTGCTTGGAGGAAGCTCTGGATGAGAGGAAGGATCGGGAAACTGCTCTGACAGGGAAGGAGCTGTCTGGATGCCTACAGTGGACAGGGCACTCTCCATGGCTTGGAAGGCTGGCCCCCCTGAAGATGGAAAGGAGCCCAGAACCGAGAAAGACTGCCTTGGAACAGTGGTCACTCCCCACTCCAAAGAAGCCGCCTCTGAAGCCAATGCCAGGATAGAGCTAATGCGTGCCAAAGCCCTGAGGTACAGAAATGACTCTGAAAACACGAGAGTTGAGTTCCACACCTTGGAACTGACAGCATAGCCAGCACCCCAAGAGTTCCCCAGATCTGACACCCAAAGAACTCAGGGTAGAAATCTCTACAGGAGATGCAGATCTCATCAGAACCAAAACAGTCAGTGCCACGAAACTTGGAGCCAGAATTTCCAAGGAGTTTAGAGCTGAAAGAGTAGGAGGGGTCACAGAAGGAAGGATTCTAGCACCCAAAGGGCCTGGAACAGAAGACACACTTGCCAGTCTCCTCACCGCAAGGAGCTGAACAATCAACTTTCAGGCTCTTGGTTGAATTAATTGACTGGGTAGACGGGGACTTCAGGCTCTCCATAAATGAGCTAGGTAATTGACCAACAAAGGGATCTATGGATGGAGAGTATCTGGTTCTAAGTCTAGCCAAGAAAGAAAATTCAGTGCATTCTGTAGAAACCGAAGATATCAGTGCAGAAATGAAAGATGGCACTGAGGCTGATGGCTCTATGGGCTGATTTAATGTCTATGCGATAACTTCAGCACTGATGGAGAAGACACTTTTGGTACCAAGATCGGCACCAAAATATCCTTTGCAGAAAGTGTCAGTTCCACAGTGGCAGAGGGAACAAAAATTCTAAGTTTTTTGGTCATTGGTGCTGAGGGAGAGGCTGGCACTGAACGACTCCTCGTCTAATTTTGAAGAAGATGATGATGAGGAAGAGGATGAAACATCCATTTTACTTTTGCAGAAAAGAACAGATAATGCCTCCTCAAAGGAAGATTTAATCATCCCCTTTTATTCTTCCTTTCTACCAAGGCCCAGTGACTAAGGGCATAACAGATTGAACAATCCTCTTGCAAATGCACGGGGCCCAGGCAATAGACACAAGCAGAGTGCCCATTGGAGTTGGCATTTTACAGCCACACTCCTGACATTTTTTAAAAAGGGAGGTGCCTTTGCTTTTGTCAGCCATTATCTAAACAACTAAATTACAGAAACAGAGCCAAAATAAACCAATACGGAAGAAAGAGATATAGGCTACCAACAATGGTAGAAGAGAGTACTAAAGGTACAGAAAGCTACCAGCAATGGTAGAAGAGAGTACCAAAGGTACAGAAAGCTACCAGCAATGGTAGAAGAGAGTACCAAAGGTACAGAAAGCTACCAGCAATGGTAGAAGAGAGTACTAAAGGTACAGAAAGCTACCAGCAATGGTAGAAGAGAGTACTAAAGGTACAGAAAGCTACCAGCAATGGTAGAAGAGAGTACCAAAGGTACAGAAAGCTACCAGCAATGGTAGAAGAGAGTACCAAAGGTACAGAAAGCTACCAGCAATGGTAGAAGAGAGTACCAAAGGTACAGAAAGCTACCAGCAATGGTAAAAGAGAGTACCAAAGGTACAGAAAGCTACCAGCAATGGTAGAAGAGAGTACTAAAGGTACAGAAAGCTACCAGCAATGGTAGAAGAGAGTACCAAAGGTACAGAAAGCTACCAGCAATGGTAGAAGAGAGTACCAAAGGTACAGAAAGCTACCAGCAATGGTAGAAGAGAGTACCAAAGGTACAGAAAGCTACCAGCAATGGTAGAAGAGAGTACCAAAGGTACAGAAAGCTACCAGCAATGGTAGAAGAGAGTACCAAAGGTACAGAAAGCTACCAGCAATGGTAGACGGACTACAACAAGTGTAGAGGAAAATAACGAAAGATAAAGCTGCTTTCTTTTACTTTTTTTTTCTTACTGGGAAGGACGAAGAGGAGATGAAAAGGTTAATGTAGAAAAATGGATTGGTTGTAGAAGGAAAAATCAAAAACTATATGCACACACACACACACACACACACACACACACACACACACACACACACACACACATATATATAAATATATATATATATATATATATATATATATATATATATATATATATATAAAGGAAATAACATTATTATCCAAAAATTTTAAATATAACAGAAAAAGGAAACTTGGCTCGTAAACAAGTTGATAACACATCTGTCACAGGAAGCGGCAAACGAGATCTGAGGTAAACTGGAGGGAAGCATTCTGGGTAGGACTTAAACTAGAAAGTTTTTGGTCCTCGCAGGCTGTAGTAACAGCAGAGTAGGTTTTGATATTCAGGTCTGAACCGATAGGTCAAGGAATAAATGAAGATTGACAGCATCAGATCGTTAATTAGTGCAGATGAATTAGAGATATGTTTTATTAATCTAAGAAATTACTTTTTAATGACCATTAACAAATGTTTTCAACTCTTTGTTACTAGGAAAAATGTAAGCAGAGAGCTAAAAAAACATTCTATGAAAATCTTCCTTGGCCCTTCCATAGAAAAAAGAGAAAGGAAAAGAAGGTAAAACCTTGCATCAGTTTGTTTTCTTGTCTCTTCTCCCAAAATATTTGAAAATTCAGGAGAATTAACTACAGCAGTATTTGACCAAAGGTCTTCATCCTTCCATTGACATCATGAATTTCATCCAGAATGCAGTGTGTAATCTACTTTATTTTCTTTTTTGCATAACCCACATATCTCTGTAAGGTTTTTGATGTATCAGATTATGGGAATATCCCTGCTGCAGTGGGACAGCTGGGGCTTAAAATTATGGCATTAATTTGTGTCTTTCCAGGAAGAGGAAGAGACAATTTTCAACTTGTAGCTCTTTATAAACTTACTTCTACTAGAGTTCTTCGGGACTCCATATTGAGTCTATTAGACTATTTTTGCTTTGAATAACTGTGCATTTTTATTCGTACATTCTGAGCTAATTATTTATACTCATAAGTGTATTATTTTATGAATTAAAATCTAGAGACTCAAGATTGTTTTTCTGAACTACAACTGGATTACATTTGTGATTCAAAATCTTGCAGATTAATATTGAGTTTAAGCAAGAACACTCTCTGTGTTTAAAGATGTGGATGAGTTCTGTAATGTTTCTTTGTAAACTTTCTTAAGTGTTAATTTCAATACTTCTTCTTTTTATTTTTAATGTGTTTCACACTTGACAGTTTGGCCAAAAAGTTATTTGGTATTTGGTTGTCTGTGGCTGTTTCTTTGACTGAGAGACTTTTCCATAAAGTCCATTCCATCAAAAGTACCTGATGGAACAGAATATCCAGGGCAGTGAAATATAATTTATTTTGAGCTCTGCTGACCTCAGAGTTTGTTATATAGGAGTGAGGGTACATGAACTGCCTCCCTGCTAGGAGGATGCAGCAGGAACCCCCCCCCCCCAAACTGAAGTACTCAAGTTGTGATTGGAGTCTAGTTCAGTGGTCACTGATCAAAAATTTCACATCCAAGATAATAACATGCTAATAACCATGTATAGATTAGAAGTTACAGATGCTGGAAGGTTGTTAAATAGGAAACCAAATTGCCCAAGTATATTCTTCCTCACAGATTCTCTGTTATGGGAGTAACTCAAACAACTATTTTAATGGTTCTTTGGGCAGTAATCCTTAACAGGGGGTATAATTACTAAGCAATCTCCATCCAAAGCTGAGACTGAAAACTACAAGATCCGCATTCCAAGCTGCTGTTAAAATATGCTCTGCCTTCCAACAGGTACTTAACTTATATTGTTGCATAATAATAGTAAGACTAATCCGATGCAGTGTCAAGTGGTGCAGTAGATAGAAAACTTGCCTTTAGTGCAGAAGATTGTGGGTTCCATTCCCACTCCATGTAGACTGATTGCTGACACTGCAATGCAGCATAAGGTGGGGGGGAATGCTTTACTCTTGAGTGTGTCATCTTTTGGAAGAGACATTAAACTAAGATAGTAGCTCAGGTAGACTTAAAAGATCCTGTGGCACCTGTCAAAAAGAATAGACAAAGTTCCCTGATGTCCTTGCCATATTTATCCAAGTAGTATAAATATCACCAGTGGTCTCCTCTGAAAAGAGGCAGCTAGCCTAGTGGGGCTAACCCAGTCAGGAAAAGATAAACTAAATTAATCACAAGTCACAGACCAGAGTTGCTATTACTAATGACAACAAAGAATCTTGTCTTATTTAGCAGATGGAGAACTCAGTGCATTCATGTAATGTGTTTGCATATCTTTGTACAGGAAAACAAACAGGAGAAAAAATGTGAAGAAGATCTTACGTCACATTTAGAAAGGGAAAACAACTGTAGTTTAGTCAAAGAGCTTGAAGAAACCTTACCTCAGCAAAACAATACGTGAGTATAAACTTGCCAACTGCTGATTGTAAATGACTAGACAAACTCCAAAATATTTGAAGTTCAGTATCTGTGTTAAAGAGATCCCAAATGGGTCAGTTATGTGGAGTTTTGGGACTTTACCTCTTTAAGGGTAGTGCCAAAAGGGATAGTAGCTATTTTGTTAGCCTTGACTATTAGTGCAGTGGCCTACATTCAGCTGCAGACTTAACAAACTACATTACATTTATATACCATACCATATCTTCTTTCTCAGTTGTACGGTTAGGTTTGATTATCAAGAATAACACAGATGGATGGGTAGTGAAGAAGTACAACATACCAAGATCCTTAATCTTTTTTTATTAAGGTGCTTAAATCACCTAAGTACTGAGTATAAAAACAAAAGCTAACAAAATGTGGTTGAGATACAAATAAAATAAATGAAGTATATCTGTGTAAAAAAAATCCTGTATGAGTCATTAAAACAGGCCATAATAATCATAAATGGATTAATAAAGACCCTCCTGTTTAGATAATAATTAATAGACCTCCAAACTGAGGCCTTGTTCTTGTAAACCTTAATGAGACAACCCCCTTGTTGCCAAAGGCTGGATGAGGTACAGGGAACTGATTGCCTATCTAAGATCTTATAGGTCTGACCTAGAAACAACTGTTCATCTCTAACATAATGATCTAAGAAGTCTACTAAGTATATAGGACTACATAAGATCTTTCAAACTGACAAGACCCGTATTGAGAAGAAGTTAATAAAAATGGCACCTAATATGACTTGAATGTAGAGTAACAGATATAACCCTAACTGCAGAATTCACGATCCTCTGAAGCTCTGAAGCCTGACCTGGCTACTTTCTGAACGTCTAAGGTTAACTGCACTGCAATAATTGAAGGTTTCTGTTGAGCTTCTTGAGGTCCATTTATCTCAGGTTTTAATAACTCAAGCACAGACACTTTAGCATATATTCCCATGTTCCTCTTCATTATTCATTATGACTGTGTGATTCTTCTCATGGTTTTGTCTGTTATTCTGGTTACTGGGTTGCTCAGACTTGGAAAAATACACTTTTTTTGTTATTTTTGAGAAAAAGTAATAACTTTTCAACCATTAACTGTGTGTGTAGTTCTGCTGACATCTGACTATGATCTAACTGAAAGGCATGGAAACAAAAGGTATGCAGTCTTTATATAGTTGACCTTTTCCAAATGAGACTTGTATTCTTCCCAATTTATTTTCTCTGCTTTACAACTATCACATTTTCGTCTTTAAACAGTAAGCATCTTATATTCCACTTTAACCAGCATTTTTGTTTCCTTTGTGAATTTCTTGTTTCTTTTCTGACCGGCCTTTTACAGAAACCATTATTTTAGCATTTCACCCCTAGGTCTGTCAGTTAGCACAGCGTGCTAAACCTCTGAACTATTAATGATCTACTTCTTCTGCTCAGGGTGCAGGATTTGCTTCTTCATCCCTTTTCCTACTGTTTGACTCTGAGCAGTTCATTTAACCACACAGTGCTGCCAGGTTTCCCCTGAAAAGGGTCAGTTGTGTCCCATGGGCTTAGCCACTCAACAACTGGTCTGTCTTAGCACATTTTGAAACTATTTAAAGCTTTATTTCCTTTACAAGGAATTGAAGCATACCTTATTTAACTTTTCCAAGCATCTCTCTGCTTATAATTCCCCTCATTATATATCTATTCAGCATTCTGCCTGACCTAGGTGGTGCCCGGCACAGTGACTTCTTGAATATGTTGTGTGATGACTTGTTTCCCATAAATATACTGACAGCATTTCTCAAACTTTGTCACAGTTATGCTGTACTGGTAGTAGCTCGCTCTTTTTTCTGTCTGTGTGTAATTTTTCTGGCAATCAGTAAACACTCTGGAACTTTGTGTTTCTGGTTTCTCCCCTTGCATTACCTCGGCACTAGTACCATTTTAAGTGGCATCAGCATGTAATTTTAATTACACCAGAGTACTGTTTACATCAGAATACTTCAGTGGATAAATGTCTGAGCAATTTAAAATTATTTCCTGCTGCTCACTGTGTTGTGATGCTACATCTTAGTTCAAGAATTTACGTAAAGACACACTTGTTTTATACAGATCTGAATAAACTTTCCAAGATACTGCAGTATACCTGGAATTCTGATAAAAAAGTTTGTCCTCTGTAAGATGTAATTGTACTTTTTTTTGTTTTGTTTTATTAATTGTACGTTGATTTTTTTGACCTTTGTGTTATCTGGTTTGAATGGTCAGAAATGAAGCCATGATCTATGCATCTCAGCTGTGTAGATCTGACTTGATCCTTATTCCTGTTTATTTTAAAGTTATATTGTCTCGGTATGTTCAACAACTGAATCAGTTTCTTATAACCCCCTTTCTTTGCATCATACTTTCTGGCCATCCCAGTACTTCCTCCATCACTGTTTCTACCAGGTCCTCCCTCTATCCCCGGACTTCCTGCGACTCAGGTCTGGTGCCCGCATGGATCCTAAGAGCATCCTGGGTGGTCCTGCTGGTGACTGCTTCTCTTGGGGAGATTTTTTTATTTAATGTCCTACAGTCATTCCCTCCCCCACCCCTGTATTCGTCTATACCATCCAAGGCCTACTGCTGTCAACTGACCACACCTCCCTTCAAAGAGTGCCTAGATGAAAACCCTCCCCACGGGACAACCATGCCAACCTAGCCCTGCCAGCACCAGAGATGGCCAAGCCATTAATCAAACCAGCTGAATCAGCTTTTTGTCATAATCCATTCTGATCCCCACCTCATTTCAGTATATCGTTAGCAATGTCAGTGAGTGCATGAAGCCTCTCACTCACTTGAAGTATAGCTCTCTGATATTCAAGTAGTGAGAAACTAGTAAATTGAGTGTGAAGAATTTGCTGTGTACACAGCTTGAAACTTCCTTTGTCAAGTTTAATTTGCTAAAATGCCATATTAATATTATACACAGAGAAATATGTTGCCTTAAAGTTGCGACTGATTATTGATACTATGATATGAAGTGGTTATTCAGTTCTTGTAGATCTATTTCTTTACGAATCGTCAGACTTTACCATAGTAGCCATGCTATTCACCTAGCCATTAGGCAGACTTTGTTTCCAAATCACACCCATTCACCCCATCCTGTGCAACAGTCTCTGTTATACCTTTTAGTGTTACTGGAATTTTCTTTGGAGCATGATCTACAGGTACAATGGAAGTATGTAAGCCTTGGAAACATCCCATACCAGCAAGGCAGTCTTCATAGTTATGTAGCAGATCCTCACTCATTCTGTGAAACTCATAAACGTTTATCAGAATACCAAACTTTCTGTCAAATCAGATTAGTAGCTATTTAAGGAGCTTCAATTAGCTTTTCCTTCTTATTTTATAGTCACTGTTGATGAGTCAAGTGTATAATAACCTATATTACCTGCTTTAATTTTATGAAATATGTTTCTGGACTGTGGTGTTTCTGTTCAGCGTATCCTCTTGCAGCAATTTTTAAAACAGAATTAGGTCAAATATGACTTTATATGGAAAACACGGGGACCCATCCTAATTTTCAAATAAAATTGCGTCAGGAGTGAGTTTCAGTTTCAACCACAGGTTCCTCCTAGGATGTCTGTAGAGTACAGAGAACAAGAATACTTGCTGTAGTCTATGACAGTAATTTATAGATTTGCTACACTTACTGTAAGAAAAAGGTTCAGACTAATTGCTAATGTGCGTAGCTTATGCATTTAGGTTGAATATATCAGGATGTTGTTTTTGCTGTACAGAATTTTGTCTCCATCCATACATCTCCTTGGGTCCAAAAGTGTCACATGACTGACATTATTTTTTGTGTGTGTATGTGTGAGTCTTGCTCTGTGATGGAATTGTTGAAGCTTTCAGGCATAGACATAAACTAAGACAGCCACTTACAAGACTTATGAGTAAAGCTACACTTGGGAACACTGGATAGAGATGAGAAAGGGAAGTATTAGAAAGAAAGAAAAAAATAACTAAAAATATCATTAAGATTAACATTTATATGCTACTTTATGTTGAACTCAAACACAATTTGGATTCTTGATTGGGGATGTGTAGTGTGAGAGGTAATAAATTATTTAAACAGTCCTTGGTAATAATACTCTGACTGTGATACCCACACTCATAAATGTTTGTGTCTTTTATAGGATACCTGCAATAGACCCCACTTCTACAGTAAGTTTCACAGATGTCACTGGAGATGACGTTCTGCATAGCCTGAAACCTGCAAAGGAAGCATCAGGTATTCCAAAGTCTGCTAAGAAAACTGACCAGCCAAAGTCCAGCCATGTAACAAAAACTTTTGCATCCACAAAACCAAAGGCCACGTTGGATAAAGCCACACCTGGTACAAAAAATAAAAATCTTCTTTATCAGGAGTCCGACCATTCAGAGGGACTTATGAAATCAGAAAAGACACAAGTCAAGCTGGAAAAAGTCACACAGAGAAGTAAAACAAAAAATGATGTTTCCCCGAAGTTCAGCCACATGAAGGAACTACAGAAATCAGAAGACCAAAAGACCAAGCTGGATGAATATACAAAAACAGCATCACCTCAGACAAACATTGTAGAAACTGCAAATCGGAACACGGAGATACAGATAAAAGAAGTGGAAAATGGTTTTGAAAAAGATGTTGATCCCTTTCTGCGGGTAGGTATAGAAAAGGAAATATTTGTTTTACAATCTGGCAGATTTGCCAGTGACTGTGATAGAATGCAAATGAATTATAGTTTCAAAACTATTTATGAAATGTTGCTATTATTAATCAATAATGACACTTTAGGACCAGATTACAGGTAAGATTTCAGCAGATATGTTAGAGAGCTAAAGGTATATTAAGAACTCACCACCAGAACAGTCATGAGTTTACAGGTGCACGGTAACTGCTTTAGGTAGCATGATTCCAACATTAGTTGTACTGAATCAGAAATACACTGGTTACTCTCACCAATTTTCATAGCTTTCAAAGTACTGCAAACAGATATAATAGAAATGATTAGTCTGTATGTAAGAAATATGATGTCTTAGTTATAGTGGGCTGTTGAGTTTGAAATTATGTGTTTACTGTGATTTAGTTTTGTATACCCAGGTAGGGCAATGCTTGGTGCCGTGGTGAACATAAGGTGCAAACGTTTTAGTGGATTGTGAAGACAGTTTGATAGACTGCCTAATAAGGATCCCCCAAATATATACTTCTAGCACACACAGCAGTTGTATTAAACATATATGGTGTTTAGAGTTCTGATTAGTGGATATTTTAGAGGTAGGAAAGCATTAGATATAGCTTTACTTTTTCATTTTATAGAGGTCTCCTTTTTCACTGACATTTGTGTAACTGAACTCCAGTTTGTCTTACATGCTTTTTTTATTGATGTGGGTGTGGATACAGCTCTATCTATGTGCACAATATTTCAAACAAATCTCTTAGAACAGAAGCTTGAAGCTATGTTTTGTGACAGATACTGTGTTTTAAATGCATACACATCTGTGGGAGAAGAATAAGAAAAAAGTACAATAAAATATTTAGATAGTTATTTTCTGTAACCTGATAAAACAGTAAGGACATATGAAGGTAGTACAGAATGCAAACATATTTTTCTTACACACATACATGCCAAACGTCTAAACATGTGTGTATGACACATGCCAAAGGTCTAAACATGTGTGTATGATACATGGCAAAGGTCTAAATGTGTGTGTATGATACATGCCAAAGGTCTAAACGTGTGTGTATGATACATGCCAAAGGTCTAAACGTGTGTGTATGATACATGCCAAAGGTCTAAACGTGTGTGTATGATACATGCCAAAACGTGTGTATGATACATGCCAAAGGTCTAAATGTGTGTGTATGATACATGCCAAAGGTCTAAACGTGTGTATGATACATGCCAAAGGTCTAAACGTGTGTATGATACATGCCAAAGGTCTAAACATGTGTGTATGATACATGCCAAAGGTCTAAACGTGTGTGTATGATACATGTCAAAGGTCTAAACGTGTGTGTATGATACATGCCAAAATGTGTGTATGATACATGTCAAAGGTCTAAACGTGTGTGTATGATACATGCCAAAGGTCTAAACATGTGTATGATACATGCCAAAGGTCTAAATGTGTGTATGATACATGCCAAAGGTCTAAACGTGTGTGTATGATACATGCCAAAGGTCTAAACGTCTGTGTATGATACATGCCAAAACGTGTGTATGATACATGCCAAAGGTCTAAACGTGTGTGTATGATACATGCCAAAGGTCTAAACATGTGTGTATGATACATGCCAAAACGTGTGTATGATACATGCCAAAGGTCTAAACATGTGTGTATGATACATGCCAAAGGTCTAAACGTGTGTATGATACATGCCAAAGGTCTAAACATGTGTATGATACATGCCAAAGGTCTAAACGTGTGTGTATGATACATGCCAAAGGTCTAAACGTGTGTGTATGATACATGCCAAAACGTGTGTATGATACATGCCAAAGGTCTAAACGTGTGTGTATGATACATGCCAAAGGTCTAAACGTGTGTGTATGATACATGCCAAAGGTCTAAACGTGTGTGTATGATACATGCCAAAACGTGTGTATGATACATGCCAAAGGTCTAAACGTGTGTGTATGATACATGCCAAAGGTCTAAACGTGTGTGTATGATACATGCCAAAGGTCTAAACATGTGTGTATGATACATGCCAAAGGTCTGAACGTGTGTATGATACATGCCAAAGGTCTAAACGTGTGTGTATGATACATGCCAAAACGTGTGTATGATACATGCCAAAGGTCTAAACGTGTGTGTATGATACATGCCAAAGGTCGAAACGTGTGTATGATACATGCCAAAGGTCTAAACATGTGTATGATACATGCCAAAGGTCTAAACGTGTGTGTATGATACATGCCAAAATGTGTGTATGATACATGCCAAAGGTCTAAACGTGTGTGTATAATACATGCCAAAGGTCTAAACGTGTGTGTATGATACATGCCAAAGGTCTAAACGTGTGTGTATGATACATGCCAAAGGTCTAAACGTGTGTGTATGATACATGCCAAAACATGTGTATGATACATGCCAAAGGTCTAAACGTGTGTGTATGATACATGCCAAAGGTCTAAACGTGTGTGTATGATACATGCCAAAGGTCTAAACATGTGTGTATGATACATGCCAAAGGTCTAAACATGTGTGTATGATACATGCCAAAGGTCTAAACGTGTGTGTATGATACATGCCAAAACGTGTGTATGATACATGCCAAAGGTCTAAACGTGTGTGTATGATACATGCCAAAACGTGTGTATGATACATGCCAAAGGTCTAAACGTGTGTGTATGATACATGCCAAAGGTCTAAACATGTGTGTATGATACATGCCAAAACGTGTGTATGATACATGCCAAAGGTCTAAACGTGTGTGTATGATACATGCCAAAAGTCTAAACGTGTGTGTATGATACATGCCAAAACGTGTGTATGATACATGCCAAAGGTCTAAACGTGTGTGTATGATACATGCCAAAGGTCTAAACGTGTGTGTATGATACATGCCAAAGGTCTGAACGTGTGTATGATACATGCCAAAGGTCTAAACGTGTGTGTATGATACATGCCAAAACGTGTGTATGATACATACCAAAGGTCTAAACGTGTGTGTATGATACATGCCAAAACGTGTGTATGATACATGCCAAAGGTCTAAACGTGTGTATGATTCTTTTCTTTGCGGTGGACATTAATACATGCTGAGCATAGATAGCACCTACAAATCAAGACAAGTCATTTGTCCTGAGTTTTATCAAACTGTAAAATTATTTTCCGAAATGAGTTTTAACATATATTTTAATGTTTTCATTACTAGGAGAGGTGTATGCTGAAAGCTAAAACAGCATTCTATGACACTCTGCATCAATCCTTGAGTAAACAGCAGCACTGGGTAAGAATTTGTACCAATTTATTTTCTTTATTCCTCTTTCCAAAATATTTTAAATAACTACAGCATTCCATGACTGACTGTGATCATCTTTCCCCACCGTCATCATGGATTCTAATCAACATGTAGTATGGAAGCTGCTTTATTTTCTATTTGAATATTTTGTGACTCTGTAATGCTTTTGATACACCAAATTATGCAAACTGTGGGAAAAATTATTGCTACAATGTGAGATATGTGCATTAGAATTATGGCATTAATTGGTGATGTCCTTCCATTTCACTGTTGCAGTATTCATAACATTAGGGATCCCCTGCCAGAGCAGCCTAATGTCCATCCAGTATACCAATGTCTTAGGTTGCTTTAAGGTACACCGCACATCATACACATGCTCCTTCCATAGTGTAGGGCACAAAGCTGATGTCCAGATGTACCATCCTCAGAACTTCTTTTCCGCAAAGTCCGAACATCATAGCTTGAGTGCTGGTCTGAACGCCCATTCCATTGCTGGTTCACCAAGCCATTACAGATAAGTGCCCCATTGGGGTTCTTTTTTACTCATCCTTTTTTTATTGCTGTTTGTGGGGTTTCATGTCATTCAAGAAGGGTAAATCCCTAAAGATCCACAAAATGAATGGCAGTCCTTCACTCCGGGCTTGTTTAGTGCTTTAATGGCATTGAAACCTCCTCAGGGAGTTTCTGTTCCAGGCCCCTCAGTCCTTTACTCCCCTAAAAAGACGCAGGGAACATGATTCCTCTGAAGAGGAGCTGGATTTGGATAAGGAATCCCTTGCTTACTCTTCACAGATTCACTCTCCTTTGGACTATGGATCAAAGGAAGAGGAATCTAACAGTCCTGATACTCCCTTGGAAGGGGCATGATATTCAGGATGGTGGAGTTCTTTAAATGGGGTTGTGCTCAGGTTTCTGAGGTTCACAAAAGATATTATGAGTTGCTGCAGATGGACTCTCCTAAACTTTCTGCTGTTCCCCATGGTTGGCTGTCTTGTTGGATGTGTTTTCTAATGCTTCTAAGGTACCAGACTCTTAGCCACCTGCTCCGAAGAAGCCTGACAGATTCTATAGGGTGACTGAGGACAGTAAATTTTATGTAAGTGTCCTTCTGCTGACCCCTCAGTGGTGTTTGTACCTTCTGACAAGCCCTCTCAATTGCTTCCTTCTACCAAGTTAATGCCCTCTGATAAGGATAGCAGGACCATGGAAAGGCTAGCGAAGAAGGTTTGCACCTCTTCTGCCTTGACCTTTAGGGCTGTTAATTATAGCTTCATAGGTAGGTACTAGGCTATTGGCCCTAGGGCCTATATAAGCCTAGCCAAAGGTACCCTGGCTTTTGCCACCCAAGAAAATTATTTTCCTGTGCACCTGTCAAGCAGAGTCACAGAAGTGATCCCCGGGGTGAATTTCCTATCTCCCATCCAATCATCAAGATTTTTCTTGAAGAGTGCTAATGAGGAGCTTTGTTTGATATAGATGGGTAGTTTGTTCCAGAGTATGAGAAGTCTCTGGGACAGGAATCTATCCCTCCAGCATGTTCTGTTTATTGTGGTGACAAGGTTTAGGTCCCTAGAGCATGTAGCTCGTAGGGATTGGGATTTCTTTAAGTGGAGCATGTCCAACATCTCTGGGTTTGACATAGCTTTGTATGTTAGGCAGAGATAGCCTCTGAGTAGGCGATATGCGACAGCGTAAAGCTGGAGTTTTTTTAGACGTTCTGCGTAGGGCATCTGTTTGAGTCTGGTAATCCTCTTTGTGAGGTATTTCTGTGGCCTTTTCAGTTGTTGTACATATCTTGTGAGGTACATACCAAAAGGGGCATTGTACTCTATAATGGGTCTAATGAGTGATGAGTAGAGGGGAACAATGACTTCTTTTTTCCTGGATGAGAAACTGTTTGTGATGAGGTGTGCCACATAGAAGGATTTCCTGACCACTGTGTCGATGTGATTATCAAAGGAGAGACTACTGTCCACCTGTGTCCCAAGGTCTCTTATCACACTTTTGGTGTTAAGTAGACTACCGCCTATGTGGTAGTTCATGGGTACAGAGTTTTTACCAAAAGGGATGATAATGCACTTTTTGGCATTGAGCTTGAGGCCATGGCTTTGACACCAGACATCTGTCTCAGTGAGGCCCTTTTGTAGATGTCCACATTGTTATGAGTTTTGATTATGGCTCCTAATTTGCAGTCATCTGCGAACTTTGTTAGCCAAAGACCTTCTGTGTTAGCCTGTACTTCAGAGAACTAGATACCAAACAGGAGAGGACCCACGACTGAACCCTGTGGTACTCCACTTGTTACTGGTCTGAAGTTGGATTTAGAGTCGACTACTTTCACAGTGTGGGTTCTGTCAGTGAGCCAGTTGGTAACCCATCTTGTGACATAGGGATTTATACCTAGTTTAGTGAGTTTATCTATAATTCCAGAGTGGGGGATGGTGCAAAAGCCTTGGCAAGATCTAGATAGGCTGTGTGAACCACCTTACCCTCATCTACGGCTTTGGTGACAGCTTCAAAGAAGTCCATCAGGTTTAGGATACATGATCTGCTTTTTATAAACCCGAACTGGGTAGAGTCCAGAGTTTGGAGATTACCAATGTCATTGTTTATAAGTTCCATGATGATACATTCCATAGCATTGCAGATCAGGCTCGTCAGGCTAATGGGGTGGTAGTTTCCGGGGTCCATGGTGGCTCCCCCTTTGTGGAGTGGGATAATCATTGCTGTGTGCCATTTATTGGGTACAAAGCCTGAGGTGAGGCTATGATTGAACATGGTACTTAGGTGGGGTGCCAGTTCATTCTGTAGTTCAAGTAGAACGCAGCCTGGGATGTTGTCAGGTCCCATGGATGCTGTGTTCTTGGCTTTGGAGGGTGTGTTTTTTACCTGTGCAGCCATGATTACAGGAACTTTGCATTCTTCTGGTACAGAGATGGGCCCTTTAGGGGGTGAGAGAGAGGTAAAGTTAGTACTAAACCTGTCTGCCAGGATGTTGGCAATATCAGTTGGTTCTGTATATTTAGTGCCATTGTGCTGTAACTCAGAGCAGATCTGAGTGTTGCCATTGAGATTCTTGACATAGCTATAGAATGCTTTGTGGTTGTCTTTAGAATCAGTGGCGATTTTGTTTTCGTAATTAGCTTCGGAGGATTTTATGAGGGATCTCAGCTTCTTACTGAGGCTGACCACGGAGTTCCTCCAATCATGGGATTTTACTCTTTTTTGCAACAGTTTCTTCCTTCTGTTGTAGAGTTTATTTATGGCAGAGGACCACCAGATTGGCTTCCTTTTTTTGGAGGATAGCATCTTGGTTCTGTTAGGGATTGCATGATCCATGCACTCATTAAGTGCTTATAAAGTGCATTTGTATAGGATTCAGCAGTCGTACTTGTATTGTCCGTCAGCATGGGTGTTGTGAAGTTTGCCACTTCTGTCTTAAGAAGCGTGAAGTTGGCTTTGGAGAAATTTTTTACAGTGGTTTCCCTAATGGGGGGTGGGATGTAGATGTCTAGGGTGATTAACTTGTGGTCGGATCTGACCAACGAGGAATTGACCTCTGATGTGGAACATTGGTTGACTATGTTGGTAATGACCAGGTCTAGGATATTGCTGCCCCTGTTGGGGGTGTGGATAAGTTGATCCAAGGCGTTGGAATTTATGAATTCCAAAAAACATTGAGCACTAGAGTTGGTACATGAGTAGTTTTCCCAGTTAATGGTGGGGTAGTTGAAATTGCCCATTATTTGGGTGTTAGGTTGTACCCTAATATTTTCCAGTGTATCAAGAAATGTGGAGTGGGAATCCTGGGGCATGTTGGGGGATCTGCAGCAAGGTACAATTTGGATTGCGGTCTTGCCCAGAGTTAGTTGCACTTGGATAATCTCGGATGCATTATACTGAGCAACTAGCCTGGAGGTGTGGATATCCTTAACGAATATGGACACGCCTCCACCTTTAGTGTTTCGGTCCAGATTAGGTATCCGAAAGGTACTTGTCGGCTCTTCTCTACCAAGCTTGTCAGGTTATTTTTGATCTTCCAGACTCTGAGGTTAAAACCTTTTCTCTTTCCCTCCCAGGTGGCTTGTCATTGCATCAAGTGTAGTTTTGATGCAGCAGATGCTTCTTCTAGGGCTACTACTTTAGGGTCAGTGATGAGGAGGTATTCTTGGCTTCAGTTTCAACCTTTGCCTGATGATATTAAGGCTAAGTTGATGGATGCCCCTCTTGATAATAAACACTTGTTTGGTGAAGCTGCTGCTGCTATGTTTAAGTCCCTTCAGGATAAGGGCAAGGCTTTACAGCAGCTTAAACATGTGTTTGTCTCTCCTGTGCCTAAAGTTCAGAGGAACTACCCCAATAAGCCAGCCTTTGTTCACAGGCAACCTCACACTCCATCTAACGGCAAAAAAGGTGGCAAGTGGGCTCCTCCTGCTAAGGCTACTCAGACGTCAGTGTCTCAGACGTCTCCTTTTCCAGAATAAACCAGGTGCTGTCTGACTGTCCTGTTCTTCCCAGCCACTTTCCTCCTCCTTTTTGCTTTTCTCTTTCTCTTCCTGTTTGGCTAAAGATTACTCAGGATTCCTAGGTCCTGTCCATTATTTGATAGGGGTATTTTATGGTTTGGAAATCCCTTCCCCCTTTATGGGTGTTCCTCAGCCCCCTCAGGAACAACATTTCAGAGGTGCTTCAGGATCTTTTGACTCATTATGCTATTCAAGAGGTGTCTGTGTCCCAAAGGGGGAGGGGTTTTGCTCCAGGATGTTTCTATACCCAGAAACAGGGCACTTGTAGACCAATTTTAGACTTCTCTCATCTAAACACTTTTCTGAAGGTGTCTTCCTTTCAAATGTTGCCCCTTCAGACTCTGTTCCCTCTCTTGCTTCCTCAGGCTTATATGGTGTCTCTGGATTTCAAGGATGCTTATCTCCATATCCCGATCCATCCTCCTTTCAGGAAGCTTTTATATTTCTCTGTTGCTTCCTGACATTTTTCACTTCTCTGCTGTGCCCTTTGGCCTTTTTACTCCCTCAAAGGTATTCAACAAATGCCTCGCTCCTGTGATTGTTTTTTGCAGGATTCAGGGAATCTAAGTATTTCCTTACTTGGACGACCTCCTATTTCTGGCATCCTTTCCAGAGAAGCTGTTGAAAAATCTTCATTTTGCCATTTCCCTTCTTCAAAGCCTGAGGTTCACAGTAAACTTGACTCTTTCTCATGACCATGTTTTTCTGGGGTGCAGGATCCAGACTGTACCTATGCTGGCATCCCTGCCCCCTCCCAAGGCCTTAATACTCATTTCTGTCTTTCAAATTCTTCTTCCTCTGCCTCTGTTACAGCCAGGGAATTTCTGAGAGCTCTGGGATTCATGGCATCTACCATCCCTATGCTCCCTCTGGCCAAACTCCACATGACAAAGTTCCAGTGGTTTCTGAAGTCAGATTGACTTCAACATGTGCATCTCCTAGACTTTGTAGTTCCTCTTCTGCCTTGTCTCTAAATCCAGGGCTCCCTTTTCATCCCCATCTTCCTTCTCAGGAGATGTTCACAGATGCTTCAGACATGGGATGGGGAGCATCTTTTGGCTCCTTAAACATGCAGGGCTGTGGTTGCCTCTTCAACAGTAACAGCACATTAATATTTACTTAATTTATTTTGTTTCACATTTGTTTACTGGGAAAGTCCGACACGGTGGGCACCCATTTTCAGCGGAGGCCTGGGGAGAAAAGCTCCACATACAGAGAAATACTAATAGTGCGCTTAGACATAGCATGGTATGATTACAGTTTTATATGCACTAAATTATACAATAAGTTCACAAGATAAGGTAAGAACATTTGATTGACAATAGAACAGTGCAGATAGAAAAAAAGTTATAAACCTTAAGTACACTATTAAAACAATGCTAGTAGTCATTTTTAGAGTTAGGTATTCAAAATTTTACAATTGTAGTCTTGTTTTTTTTCTTAAGTAAGGATGAAGGGAAGGTATTTTTTGTGGTTTTGTAATTAGTAGTAGGAATTGATTACAAGTGGAGCGTTAATAGTTTTGAAAGGTGAGAGAAGCATAAATAGAACAATGCCGTGGCTAGTTTGGTGTATTGCTTTAAAAAACAATGGGTCTAGGAATAGTTTTGTATAACTTGTAAGGCTAACCTGGGGTATTACATGAGCAGAGCCATAAATTAGTTAGGTGATTTTTAAGTAGCTTTTTAAATGAAAAGTGTTTGCTGTGGATCTGATAGAGTCAGGGAAAGCATTCCAGACTTTTGCTACATGACTGGAGTAAAGTGCTTCTACTGCAGTATTTGTAGCCCTGGTTACTTTTAACAAGGACTTGTTGGAGGAGAGTATTGTATGGTTGTTGGAATAAAGTACTATAATGTTCTGGATAGAAGCTGTTTTTTCAGGGTGGTGAAGTATTTTATGTGCCATTGTTAGTTGATTATAAGACATTATTTGAGGTAATTCTAACCAGGAGAGTCATTTTAGATCTAGGCAACGGTGTGACCTCTGCAGTGAGTCTGTGGCACTTTTTGCAATCTTGTTATAGCATACTTTACTTTTTGTGAAGTCAGATTTCTTGAGGTTAATAAGTAAAAGAGAGGCGTAAAAGAGTGTGGATAGGAGGTGGGTTCTGGCAATAGCTACCCTGGTACTATTGGTTAGGAATTTTTTGTTTCTATATAGGGAACCAAATTTTTTATGAACTTTCTTGACAGTTTGTGATATGTTTTGACTGAATCTCATGTTATTGTCAATTACTACCCATAATAGTTTTGTTTGGGATTCTGGTAAAATCACTGTATTGTCCACGGCTGTGATGGAAAATGTGGGTGGGGAGGGTCAGGTGCTCTGGTGGGGTGGAAGATCATAAGCATGGTTTTGCTGGGATTAAGAATGAGCTGAGAGTTTGGGTGTGGAGTCATCTGCATACTGGACTGTAGAGGGTAGTGATGTGGTGGCCATGCTAAGGTCATTGGTAAATATACTGAAAAGTAGGGGACTGGTTATGGATCCTTGTGGGACCCCTTATTTCAGAATGAGTAGTGGAGAGAGGTCTTGTAACCATTTCACAGCTTGTTGGCACCCTGTTAGGTAGCTTTGGAACAAGGTGATAGCGGAGGGACTAATATTTAGGTTTTTAAGAGCTGTAAGTAATTTGGGATGGGATACTGTATCAAAGGCTTTGGAGATATCAAGGAATACTAATGAAACTGTTTTATCTTCACTTCTGTGTTGATTAATGGTGTTGGAAAAACTCAGAAGCGCAGCTGTGGTGCTATGGTTGGGTCTAAATCCATGTTGAGAATTGACTAGAAGCCTATTATTTGTGAGATGCTGCAGAAGTTGTGAGGGGATGCATCTTTCTAGGATTTTAGATAGTGGGGATAGGATGGCAATGGGTCTATAATTAGAGAGATCAGTTGAGTTGCCAACTTTATGAAGGGGTGATTATATGTGATATTTTCCAGACCTGTGGAATGTATTGTTCAGAGATAGAGTGATTAATAAGTATTGAGATAGAATATGCGATTGCTTGAGCTGATATTTTCAGAAAATCATCTGATAGGTAGTTGATGCTTGTCCTGGATTGAGTATCTTTTAAATTGCTGATCAAAATTTTTGTGGATTTCTTTGGTGTTTCTCTTGTATATTAGCATGGTCATTTTTTTGTCTTGTTTGATATGGCTTTTGACTTTGTTTCTGAGTTTTTGATATTCAAAGTGATTTGACTAAGATTTCTTACTGTACCATAGGTCCCAGGCTTTGTCTCTAACTTTAAGGAGGGTTTTTGTTTCGTTGGTTAGCATTGGAGTAGAATTTGCTTTGATGCGTATTGTTCTAGGTGGGGTGATGTTATTAAAAATTGTAAGGAAGGTCTCATTGAAGTATTCTACTGCTGAATCTAGGGGCATGGTCTTAAGGGGGTCCTGTTGCATTGTTTGAGAGTGGATATCAGTGTTTGGGTATTGAAATTTTTCTTATTGCAGATTTGACGATAGTTGATATGTTTCAGTGGGTTTATAAATCACCCGAGTAGATAGGTTGGCATATGATCACTAAGGATGTCTGGGAAACAGCTAAAGTGTAGTGAGTGGGAGGGTTTGTTAGTCAGTGTCCAGTCTAGGATAGTTTGTTTTTTGGATTTTTTTGTCTGTTATGGTAGGGGTTTGGATGACTTGTGTGAAGCCGTAGAGTTTGATATGATTGCTGAGGGTTTGGGAATTACATGAGAACCAATCTGCATTAATATCACCCATAATGATGGTTTCTTGAATTATTATTATAAATTATATTATATTAAATTATTTTTGATACCCAGTGGAGCATCTGCTCTATGGTATTAAAGTTATTTCCTGGAGGGATATAGGCAGCTATTATGACTATGTGTTTGTTTGGGTTGATTTGGAGTTCTCAATAGTATTTCTGTGTTGTCAGAACATGGTTGAGTTAGATTTAGCGGTTGCATTATTAGATTCTTTTTGAACATTATGGCTACTCCTCTGCCTTTTTGTCCTTTTCTGTTTACTCTAAGAATATTGTACCCCAGAGGAATTACCTCATTGTCGTTAATATGTGGTTTAAGGCAGGTTTCAGTTAAGATGGCGATGTCTGGTGAGTAGAGGAAAAGGATGACATGGAGTTCATAAACCTTATTAATGATGCTTCTGAGGTTTAAGTTGAGAATTAGTAGATCTGAATCTGTATGAGACAGGTAAGTTGTATTTTGCGAAGAGGGGAGGGATTGTTTGTCGGTGGGAGGTGGTTTTGGAACCTGGATTTGGATGGATGTCTCCACTTATCAAAAGTTTAGACGCTATGGTAACAAGAGTATGTAGTAGTTTAGAGATGTGTTTGTGATATGTAATGGAGATATTAGTAGCACTATGATGAACAGGTATCGTATGAGTAAATTGTTTGATGAATGTGGAGTTATAGATAGCTGGATATATCTCAAAGTTTGGGTGTTTCATGCATTATGGTAAAGGGGGTGTGACTGAGTTGTGATTATAAGTGAGTGATAGGTAGTTAGATGTGCGGCTAGAGAGACTATGAAAGGAACAGATGTATATAATGGTAGCATTTTGTATAGTAAGAAGTGAGTAAGAAAAATAGGCTGTATCTAATATTGTTTGAGAGTGGATTTTATGAGGGATGTTTTTGTAGTATTTCAGTGAAATGGGGGAAATAGAGGAAAGAAGGTGTTTAAGAGTTATCTGGTTTGAATGTGTGAGCGGTTGTAGATAAGATAGGCCTAGAATTACTGATTAGGTAGTATTAGGGAGTGATGCAATGATGATAATTAAGGTCTTGTTATCATTGATTGTTGCTGTTGAGTGGGAGTAGGTTGATGACCATAAATGTAATTGAAGTAGGGGTCAGTGGGAATGGGGTAAGGTCGGGGTATCCCAAGCTTAGCGAGGGCAAATGGAGCGGGTAGAGTCACGAAGTGGGAATGTGAGTTTGGCTACAAAAAAAAAAAAAAAACAACCAGATAGCTCTGCATTGGAGCCTCAAGTCAGTGCCATCAGTACCATAAATATTATTATTGCCAAGGATTGCGGTAGTTATTTAAAAAGCAAAAATAGAATGGTTGCAGTTGGCAAGATAAGTAGGTTTGCTGAGAGACGGTAGTACAATAAAAAGAACAGATCAAGATAAGACTAGAAGAGTTAAGTTTGCAGGGGTGTATTCCCTATCACTGTCGATAAAGGCAGTAGAAGGATGATTGTGGGAGGGGGTGCCTGAAAACAGACTAAAGGGAAATACAACAGAAGGTCCCAGTAGTGTGCTGGCCACTTGCAGAATCAAAAACAGCAAAAAGTTCAAGAGGCAATAACTTATTTAGAAGGACATACAGTGGTCCACTTTAAGGAGCTTGAACATGGTGGTCTTGATTCTTTTTTGGGGCAAATAAATCAGTCAAAACTTCAGTTTTGAGGACCGCAATGAATGTAATTAAGGGACTGAAAAAGAAAGACACAGAAGGTAATTTAGTGGAAGAAGGATAGACTAAGCAAACAGTAATATATGTCAACACAAGATTAACTGGGTTAAGATTACTTAAACAAATAGTTATCAGGTTAAAAAACTTTAAGTAAAGGACTAATTCAGTTAAATCATTTAAGTGATTTATTATCTACACAGTACACAGTTTACAAAAATGGCTTCCCTAGGCCATTGAAAAAAACAGAAAAATGCAGGCATGTAGTGAAGTTAGAGTAAAAAGAATAAAACAAACACAAATGAATAATACATTTAACTTAGTAGTTCACATGCAAGCACCTATAAATATGTTCCAAATGTAAATATTTGTAGAGTAAAACATGAACAGGTCAGATAAATAGTTGAATGCAGTCTTTTTCAGTAAACACATGTGCTGCATCATTCAGAGAACTGCAAAATAAGTGTTCTACAACCCCGAAATGATGAAATAGGTGTACGACAAGGTAAACAATTGGGCGACCACACGGTACAATATATGAACCAAAAATTATTATAAAAGCTGCACGACAAGGTAAACACATGAGCGACCACACAGATCTAAATAATTAGGGAACAGTAGTAGTTGCATTCATCTACAGTGTGGGTAATGCTCTATGTAGGCTATATAACTGTTAGCAGAGATCAGGGTCTGGAATTACATTAATACAGTAGGATCTACCTTATACTGAGGCAGTGCATTACCCTTGTGCATTGAAAAATAGTTTAAGTAGATTGCAAAATAAATGCCTTTGGATCCCACATGCACTGTGACTCAGAGTAAAACCAGTACGCTATGCTTGTAAGCTGCAGTTTCCAAAGGGGTACAGCATTCACCCAAAGCAGTTTCCAAGTATTAGACTCCTTGGCAAGTATGGTAAAACACAAGTAGCAATTCTAATGCTTTACATTTCAAGTCTTTCCTGTAGGCCATATTTGTGTTACATAAAGCTTTATAAAGAGTCAAAAGAAAGATAAAATGCACATTATATAGAGTCACATAAATGATATAAAACACATATAAAACAGAAGGAAATAGAAATTACGTGGTGAACACACTACTGAAGGATGCCAAGGAACCAAGACCCTACAAGGTTGTGTTTATGGAATGGAGCTATTTCATTTAGATGACTAAATAAACTCGGATTCGGACTGAGAAATGTGGGAGGGGCCTGGGCTAGATCGACAGAGGAAAACAACAAATGATGTTGGAAAAATAAAATACAGAGATGAGAGCTCTTCTGCTGACAGTTCAGGCTTTTCATCCTCTTTTCTCCCCAGGACCTCTTAAGGTACTTACAGATAATACCATAGTGATGTGGTCTGTCAACCAATGGGGGGGAGGGTCTTATCTTCTTTGCCAGTTGGCACTCCTAGTGTGGGATACTGCTGTCCAGTATCAAGTGACTCTTCAGTCAGGTCCTTAACTCAATCCCAAGAATGGATGCTTCACAGGGATGTATTTCTGGACATTGTCCACCTGTGAGATACTCCTCAAATTGATCTATTTGCCTCCCCTCTGAACAAGCAACATCCTGTATTTTGTGCCAGAGTCCAAGGTCCTCTGGTTTGGAAAGTGAATTGTCTTGGAAGGGGATGTTTCTTTATGGTTTCCCTCCCCTTCCCCTCATTCTAAAAGTCCTGTTCAAAATTCAACAGGATACTCCCAAAATCTTATTGGTGACTACCTTTTGGCCAAGACAGCATTGGTTCCCTCTACTTCTGCATTTAGCCAAGGGAAATCCTCATGAGTTACCTCACAGGATGGACCTACCCACACAAGACAAGGGATCTCTCATCCATCCCTACCTGTCCACTCTTCAACTGAGACTGTGGGTGATAAGATTTTGATTCCACATGGCCACCTTTTTTCTGAGGATGTGCTTAGTGTCCTGCAGGAGGACAGGAAACTCAATACTAGGAAATCCTTATCCAAATGGAAGAGGTTTTCTCAAAATCTGGCTCCACTTACTGTGGATGTTCTTTTGGTTCTATCTTATTTGTGTAAATTACTCAATGCTGGTTTGGCCTACTCACCTGTTAAGGCCACTTATCAGCTGTCACTGCTTGTCTGCCTTTATCTCCTCCTTTAGCTTCTAGATTTGAGGCTAAATAATTCCTAAAAGGTGTCCTTCATATTAGGTCTCCCAGGAAGCCTGTTCCTCCTCCTCCCTGGGATCTTAGCTTTATTTTGGAAAAATTGACTCGGGTTCCTTTTGAGCCTGCAGCTTAAGCTTCCTTGCAGCACTGCTCTTGGAAGACTGTACTTTTGTTAGCCTTTACTTCTGCTAAACAGGTGTCTGAGCTTCAAGCCCTTATGGCTTGTCCTCCTTTTTGGTGTTTAAGGACAGGGTATCCTTGCGTACTGATCCTTCTTTTATGGCCAAGGTGGTAAATGAGTTGTCCCTTAATCAGTCTATTTATTTGCCCACTCTGTCCCGTGCTGCATTTGTTGGATGTGCACAGACAACTCAGATTTTATTTGGATAAGACTAAGACTATTAGGAAATACAATCAGATCTTTGTTTCCTTTCATCCTCAGTCCTTAGGATTATCTGTATCCATGCAAACTATTTCTTCTTGGATCTCAAAAGCTATTTCTTTTTGCTATTCCTTTCGTGGTAAGACCCTTCCCTTTTTTGTTAAGGCTCATTCTACTAGGGCTGAGGCTTCTTCTGTTGCTTTTTTTCAAGGGTTTGGATGCAAAGTCTATTCTTGAGGCAACTACCTGGACTTCTTTGCGTACTTTTACCAAGCGCTACAAGGTGGATGGAATCCCCAGAGCTACAGCTGGTTTTGCTAGGGCCATCTTTCATGGTTTCCTAGAAGACTCTGTTGGTCCTTCCTCCTCCCAAGTTTCTTCCTGAGCTTTTGCACTCTCCCTATTGTAAGGAATACTGCAACCAGTGAAACGGAAGGACATAGTACGGTTGTGTAACATCTTATCATAACAGCAGATATCCTTATCTTCACTGTTACAGTATTCACTCCCTCCCTACTCCCCCTGCTCCATTGGTCTTCTGGATGTACTGCTAGTCTCTTTTTTTTCCCCTTGGACTGGCATTCCTACTGGGCTCTCAGTTCTGAGGATGGTACATCTGGATGTCACCATTATGTGTGTGACGTATGGCATACCTTAAAACAACCTAAGGCTTTGGTATACTGGCAGGATGCCGGGCCACCCTTGGCAGGGGATCCCTAATACTATGAATACTGCCTAATGTTATGAATACGGCAGCAGTGAAGAGAAGGACATCTAGTGTTATGGTAAGATTTTACACAACTGTACTTTCTTCCTGGATGAGGACTAACATTTTCTATTAGAAATCATCCAGTACTACCTCTTACAGGCTGTCTCATAGTCCCTCCTACCTCCCTATTGGGTCCATTATTATTTTTTTCTGAGGAAATATATTCTTATTTGCTCAATCTGCCTTAATTATATATGCTTATACTGTGTTATTTTATTTATGAAACCCTAGACAATCAGGCTTGTTTTTCTGAACTACAGCTGTATTTAATTCTTACAGTTGTGGTTGAAAATCTAACAGGTTAATACTGAACATTGACAAAATCAAAGCAAAGATCTTGTTCCTAGGCCACATGAGTTTAAAACGTGTGGATGATTCTTTGAGCATGTTTATATGCAAACCTTCTTAGCTGTGGATTTTAATCTTTTTTTACTTTGCATCTGTCACATTTGGCCAAATTGCTGTTTGGCATTTTGTTAGCTGTGACTGAAAGTCTTTTCCCTTCAGCCCATTCCTTTATGACTACCTGACAGAGTAGGACTTTCCTGAGATTGAGATATAAATTATGTTGACATCTTGTGACTTCAGGATTTTTTTTAATGCAGGATGGAGGGCAAGGGTGTCTCTTGTAAGGAGAATGGAATATCAAATCACTGTATTTAGAAATGCATTGAAGTTCTAATTAACCATTTTATTCCAGCTGAATGGAATATAGTGTGTGTATTACTTACCACTCAACTATATTCCTGATTGTTAACCATCAATAGCTTTTTACCAACTAGAACTCTGAGCAACTGAGAATTTATGGGTAATGACTCCCCAAATGACTTCTGTCTCACAGATCTTCGTTTTGGGAGTATGTCAAACAACTGTACTTTTTAATTACAGGCCAATCATTTGGGCAGTAATTCATAACCAGATGTTCCTAAGAAGTACTCGACCAAAAATAAGGTTGATTACTACAGGATCATCCTCCAAGCAGTATTATCAAAGTATGCTCTGCCTTTTAGTGGATCTCTAACTTGCATGGTTTCAAATTCGTATTGACATTAATCCAAGTCACCGCCTTGCACTACTAAGGTGTTTCTGAAATAAGTAGAAGTATCAGCAGGTGCACTGGGTGTGTAAATTTTACAGGCCTGTCAAGTATCTTACTGTATTTAATTTTAGCAAAAAAGCAATATATGAAGTAGCTAGTAAGACTGGTTAGCTTAGGCAGGAGTTATCTACATTTTAGGAAAGGAATAAAATACTTGTTAGTTCTGTGAAGCAAAGAACAAAAATGCTATCCAATATCTCATTTTAATAAAGTCCCATGGCTTTACTTTCAGTGTTTTTTTAAGAATTTCTATGAAATCCTCAGCATAGGAGTAGTATGGCACATTAAAGGTGGTGTGAGGGCAGGATTTATAGTAGGCTATTGAACCTCACGTGACCACAGCTCACTTCCATCACATGCAGCTGGTTTTAATTTGCCGCAAAACTAAAGAGCTGAATAGATCAGTATTACACTAAGTTGTGCATGCTTCTTTAATGCATGGTAAACTATTTTTCACAATTAAAAGCAAGATGAAAAATCCATGTTACAAGTAGCTTTGCTTTCCTGCACCCACTATGGTTGGGTTTTCACTACTCCAAAACTCCCATGTAGAAAAAAAAAAAAAAAATTTAAAAAAACCTTGATGTTATGATCACCTAATCACAAAGGGGATGGGTGGAACACAGCCATCCACGGTCCATTTATGTATGTGCACTGTAGTTGTGGTTCAAAGCCCACTTTTATCAACTACAAAACCAGTGTCTGATGAGGTACCAACAAAGGCTAGAAGTAATCAGTGGTGGGAGATCAGAGAGACCAGCCACCAATGAAGTCTTCCAGGGTTCTGTGGTGGGACCTCTCCTGTTTGGCATCTACTTTTCTGAAGTAAAAGTCAGTTGCTGACTAAGTTTGCATATGACTGTAACCTGTGAGCAGCCATTGAATGCCCGAATGACTTTGGCCATCCTGCAGGAAGGGTTGTCTCAAATAAATAACTGGTGTCAGAATCATGGTCTGAAACTATATGTAAAACAAATGTATTATTATATCCTTTGGGAAGTCATCTACCCCAGGTAACTACCACACTGACAATACTCCTCTGACAGTTGACCCAATTGTTTGGTATTTGAGAACTTATGTGGACAGTGGCCCAAATTTTGACCAATGTGTGTCTATTGTTGTAAGAATATCCTTATATATTGTACAGCCCCCTCCCAAGAGCTAGTTCCCTCTGTGGAAAATACCTCCCCTTGGGGAGCATTTCTGACAAATGCCCTAACCCCTGGATGTGCAAACCCATCTCTCCCCGCTGGTGCCTCTGATGCCTGAGCTGCTAACCATACCTTATGTCACTAGGCTATAGTTAGAGATTTATCCAGCTATGCCACATTGCTGGTTTCATTAATATTTGTTTTCTTGTTGTACTTTGCAACCCAGACTGATCTTTCAGTTGGTCATATTTCATCAGTACTCTACCCTAGAAAACAAGCACAGCTAAATAAATTATTCAGTACTCAGCATAGTGCATGCAGCTAATGTGTTTGTGAATTTTCTGCAGGAAAGTGAACCAAGGAGGACGGACAAAGATGACTTTACATCATGGTTCAGAAGGGAGAATACATGCACCGTAGTAGAGCTTGATGACACAGTTCCTACACCTGAGTCCCTGACTCCTCAAAAGGATGAAAAGTAAGTATAAACCTGATACTGCTGGTTGTGGGGGACTATTGTGAGCTTCATCACTGGCATGTGTGCGTGGTGTTTGAATGGGAAACATCTGCTTATCATGCCAGTATGAGTATTTCCCCATTTGTGTGCTAGATTTAATTTTATGAAATGCAAGAACAGCACCATGGAGCAGTGGTTAGCTCTGCTGCCTCATATCACTTGATTCTACAATTCCGTTATTAGGTGAGGTGCCTTCAGTGTGGGGTCTGTACATTCCTTATATCCATTTCAGTTTTTCTGGTTGCTCTTTTGTCATTCCATATGCTGTTGTTACCATCTCTTGACTTATAATTCTCTCAGTTCATATTTTTAAATGCAACATTCTGTCTGACCTCGGAGCTGCCTTGTACAATGGGTTGTTGAATATACTTTGTAATAACTCTGCACTGTACCCCATAAATGGGTTGTTAACTTTTCTGAAAGCTTATCACAGCCTTCACTACAGGTTTCTGAGTAAATATATCTTTATCCAGCAGTCTGTAAATTCTCAAAAACATATGCCTCTTGTTTCTCTGTTCTGCATAATCGTAGCGGCAGTACTATTTTGACTATCAACCAATGAAGTTGATTTCATTGAAGTAGTATTCAAGGCAGAATGAACCAAACACTGGACTATGAAGAGCAGATGCTGAATGTACAGTGCTTTATTCACAAAAGTTTAATGCTGTAATAATATCAATGGCGTTTTCGTCCAAGTATCCCGCAGACTTCATCAGACAAAATGTTTAAACAGCAAGACAATTACCCTTTTATACATTCAATCACGTTAATAATAAATTAATTAAATTGCTTAAAGGTATACAAACATAAAAAAACTTCTTAAATATAATCTATCTTGTCTTTACATGATACATAAAATATTGTAATTGCAACACACAGGGCCTAGTATATCTGGTTATCTGCGAAGCATGTGATGCCTTTTACGTTGGTAAAATGGAAAGGCATCTTAAATGCAGGATATATGAACACCTGAATGATGTAAAGAAAAGATGTAGTACAAATGCCCTGTATAGACATACACTAGGATATACCAAGGCTACATTCCTTTTCTTTATTTTGGAGATGGTTCCAAGGGAAATAAGATGGGGTCCTTGGGAGGCCAAATTATAGTTTAGAGAAACCTTTTGGCAGGTTACACTGGAAGCTAACAACCCCCTGGATTAAATGATCATATTTCTATGTTGCCCTTGTTAAAGCTTAGATTAGCTAAGCTATACTTTTATTATATTTATTTATTTACACAATTGTATGAAGTCACAGTTCATTACACATATATATCATTTTATAGCATCATCAGGCCACTTTTTTATGTCATTTTTATATGTCTTTTTTTATATATTTTACATATTTCTTAAATATATATTTCCTATGTTTATATCTATATAAAAACACTTTTTACATGTTCTTAAATAGGTTCTAATAGTGTGATTATGGAATACTAGGACAGATTGTATGTATCATGTAAAGACAAGATAGATTATATTTAAGTAGCTTTTTATGTTTGTATAGCTTTAAGCATTTTAAATAAATTATTATTAACTTGACTGAATGTATAAAAGAGTAATTGTCTTGTTGTTTAAACATTTTGTCTGATGAAGTCTGAGGGATACTTGGACGAAAACGCCATTGATATTATTACAGCGTTAAACTTTTGTGTATAAAGGACTGTACATTCAGCGTCTGCTCTTCATAGTCCAGTGTTTGGTTCATTAGTTTTTGTCCTGGACTAGCTCCATTTTTCGTTTTATTAATTTACAGCAGAATACTGCACTCTGGTCATTAACTGAGCAATTCAAAACTCTTTTCTTGCTCCTCACTCCAGTGTCATGTCACATCTTATTCTCTACTGGCACATTCATTTCATGCAGATTCTGAATACACTTTGAAAGATAATGCAACATAGCTGGAAATCTCAGTCATGCCTATTTATCCTAGATGACGCGACAGTACAGAAATTCTTAACATTTTGATTATTTGGTTTGAATGGCCAAAAGATAAAAATACCATGCATCTCATCTCTGTAGCTCTGATTTTACCTTTATTCTTGTTCATTTAAGTTACATGGCTGCAGTATGCAAAAAGACAAAATCAGTTTCTTGTTTGCTCTTCTCTGATCCCCCTAAAGCCAATATATATCATCAGTGATGTTAACAAGACCATCAAGTCTCTCTGCCATCTGCACAACAGATCTTTGAAACAGTTCAAGTTCTGACAAAATACTGACATGAAGTCTTAAGATCCCATTATCTTCCTGTAGGTATACTAAACCTACACAACTTATAATTTCTTCCTCTGTTTTTTTGCCAAAATCCCTTATTAGGATCATATACTTTGCATTGAGCTTAGCTGTGATTACTAGTACTATATTGTACGAAGTAGAGCGTTTGTTCTTTATCACTTTATTCAGCTCTTGTGGATCTATTCTTCTACAAATCTTAACAAGCTTTACCTTAGTAGCAATGCTATTCACCTGGTTATCAGGCTGAGTTTGTTTCCTAATCACACAAATTCACTGAGTCTGTGCAACTCTCTTTTACTGTTATTTGAACTTTCTTTGGAGCGTAATCTACAGGTACAATAGAAGGCTGTGTCTGAGTATAATGTAGCCTTGATAAAAAGCCCGGACCAGTAAGCCAATCTTTATAATTGTTTGGAGGATTGTCACTTTTTATGCATATCTTGTGAACTCTTGTCAATATATTAAGCTTATGGCAAACCACATGACCAACTCTTGAAGGCACTTTCATTCTAAGTACCTTAAATGGAACCTCTTATTTCTTATTCTTATAGTCATTACTGACGTCTTGAGTATGTAGTACTCTATATTGCCTATGTTAATGTTTAAGCAGTACATTACCAGATCTTGTCAGTGTATTCTCGGTATAAAAATTGATTTAGGTCAAGCATGACTTTATATATCAAGCACTTATTCCTCCCGATTTTTAAATACAATTGCACCAACTATGCCTTTGTATGTTAAGCACAGGTCTCCTTTATGAAGCTTATAGGATACAGAGAACAGAGATTGTTCCTCTAAACTTCCACACTAATTTACAGTTCTGCCAAGTCTATTGTTTGCCATGGGTGCTCATTAGCAGCTCAGCTGCATGTCTTAAGCTACTAAGTTTGAAGGTATCAGCTGTGCCCTTGATTTTACAACATACTATCCTATTTCCAGCCACATCACTCCTGGGGTGTTGACTCCATTTCTGAAACATCACTTAAATGACATTGTTTCTATGTTCTGTCATGTGATGGTAGATTCAAAGCATTCAGACATGGACTTGCGGTCTTTTACATGGTATTTACATTTGGACTGACAAAGACAACCACTTATAGAAGGTACACTGGGGAACACTGGTTAGAGATGGGAAAGAGAAAGACAAAAATAAAATAGAAGACTGGTATTAGAAAGAAGGAACGCTAACCTGAAAATATAAAGAGGCACTTATGTGTATGTAAGTTATATTTTACTCAGAGACAGTCTTGGCTATGTCAGCAAATTGGGATATGCAACTGTGGGAGGTAATAAATAATTTAAGCTGTCCTTGATAACACTGCTCTGACTGTTTTGCCCATCTGTCATGTATTTCATGTCTATTTGTAGGACATCTGTGTCACACCCTGGTGCTGCAGTTAGTTTTAAAGATGTATGTGAAGGTAACTGTCCAGGTAGCCTGAAACCTGAAGAGGAATTCCAAAATGAAGCAGATGATCTGACCCAGGTAGGTATACCAGTGAAATATTCCTAATTTACCTATATTAAGATCTGACACAATTTTCTCTTAATACTTAAAACAAAAAAAAAGAAGAATACAGAGACTCAATCTCTCTGTGTTCTTTTTGCATTTTTTACAAGTTTGTGTGTCTATAACTTTTTTGGAATACTTAAAACAAATTTATTTAGTAAATTTATCAGATTTGCTACTGACATTGATAGAATACATGAACTGCAGTTTTAAAGCTACTTATTTATGAGATGTTTCTATTATTAATCAATATGATGTCTACTGACCAGTCTAGAGGTAATAGTTCATTGTATACAACTGAGAATGACATTATAGTAAAACAAACCACCAGTATGCACCATGAAATGAGTTCAAAGCTGTGCAATGATTATTCTTTGTAGTATGAATCCATTATTGACTATACTGAATCAGAAACAGTCCTGAAATACTCAGACCACTCACAGAAGTTTAATGGTTTTCCATATCTTGGCAGTGGCTGTTTTATAAATTGCTAGTCTGTATGGAAAAACACAACTCCAGCATTAACAATAGTAGACCTTAGGCTGCTGGGTTTTAAATTGTGTTCCTTACAGAGATTTAGTCAAGGAGAACCCCAATGGGGTGATTCTCTGCTTGGGTGAACACAGTATTTCAATAAGAACTGAAAATAATTCAATGTGTGTGGGACAGCCTCTATATTCAGGCCATCAGAACTTATTATAAACATGTCAGAGGTCTGAATATGTATTTATGCTTCTTTGTGGTAAACTTAACACGGCTTGAGCATAGATGAGATATGACCAATAATATTGTCCTGATGAGTTAAATATTGGTTTAAACAATGTGTGAAATATCTTTTTAAAATTACTGTTAATGGATGCTTTTAATTCTTCATTACTAGGAGAGGAGTTTGCAGAGAACTAAAACAGGAACCCTTGGGACATTGTTCCGTTCCCTTATTACAAGGAAGAGGAAAGAAAAGGTAAAAAATTTGCATCCATTTGTTTTTTTGCTCTCCTTCCAAAATATTTGACAATTTTGTTGAAATGATGGCATTACTTGATCAAGGGGAGTCATCTTTCCACGATGTCACTATGGATTTTATCCAGAATGTAGTGTATAAACTGCTTTATTTTTGAGTATTTTATTGATCTCTGAAGACTTTTTATGTATCAGATTATGCCGATCACTAGAAAATTCCTTGCTGCAGTGGGAAAGTCAGACATAACTGGTTTTAAATGGCCTTCTTACTGTATGAGAAACAGAAACTTTTCCACTAGAACTAAATCAGTTGTACCCTCTTATAAGCTCACTCATAGGGGAATCCCTCATGGCTCCATATGTAGTCTACTATCTTCTGTTTTAAATTATTTTTATTTGTACATTCTGAGCTAATTATGTATGCTCATAATGTATTATTTTACAAATCTTGCAGATTAATATTAAACGTCAACAAAATAAGATCAATAATATTTTTTGCAGGCCATTCTGTTTTAAAAGTGTGGATGGTTCTGTAACCAACTGGGTTTCTTTGCAGACTTTCTTAGTTTTAATAACTTTTTTCTTACTTCTATCACACTGACAGTTTAGCCAAAATCTTAGTTGGCAGTTGGTTGGCTCTGATACACATTCCTTCCTGTGTACCTAACAGAACAGGACCTCTTGGGCTGTGGAATATAACTTATTTTGAGGTCTGGTGACCTCACCGTTTGGTATAAAGGAGAGTTAAGTACAGGGAAGTCTCCATGCAAGGAGGGTGCAACAGCAGTTTAGACATCAGGCTCAGCTGACTTGCTTATAGGAATGAGTAACATAAATCCTCTGCACAGGAGTAGTATGGCGTGTCACAGATAGATAGTGTAAAGGTAGAATTCATGGTAGGCCTCGTGGTCACAGCTTATTTTATTTCAGCCAGTTTCAACTTAGCATAAACCTGAATAGTTTACTAGATCATACATAACTCTATGAATGTACATTAAACTACACTCTGCAAAGACATAAAGTATTAACATACTTCTTACAGGTAGCTTTGTTGTACTCGTTATGTGGGGGAAGCTTCTCCCTCACTCCCAACAAAACTTCCATGTGTGAAAAAATATAACCAAAGCGTTGAATATTGTAGTGTTCTTGGAGTTAATATTTCCTAATCACATAGAATGTGGGTGGGACAGACCCCTCTACAATTCTTCATATTTATTCATTGTGGCTCTAGATCATTTAGACACTGGATTTTCAATGGAAATGATAGGGACAGACATTTCAATATGTTTATTTTTCCTTCAGCTGTCTGTAACCTTTATAATGCCATCGGCTTTTGAGATTAGCTCATATTTAGTTAGAGATCTACATGGTATACAACCCCATACATGGGTGTTGTGTGGGGGATGCTTGGCCAATTGTTAGAATTTTTATCAGAGTCTGACCATTCTGTGTAGCTCAGCTGAATAGGCCTCTGGGAAATGGCTGGCATCAAACTATACTGCATTTGCTTTATTCATCTACTCAGCTTTTCTTAGCTACTGGGATGTAATAAAATCATTTTGTGAAGAAGAAAATAATGAAGGCATAATGCCTCACTACTTATTTTGTTTTTCATAATAGTCGATACACAGAAAGAAAAGGGATCAGTTTCCCAGTCAAAAATATTTATATGTACAGTTAGTAGTGTTTAAGAAGACTAGGTCTGCTGAATGTATGTTCACAAAATTAAAGTTATCTACTCACCAGAACTATGCATCTGTGTAGTCCGTTTTCATTCTTCTACACGCAAACAGCCAACACAAACTACTGAAAACAAAATTAGTTGAACAATGGCAACAAGCATTGTTGAGAGTATTTATTGTAAGTTTACATGGAAAATTAGCACTTTCGTTCTTTTACATAAAAAAACTTCTTCAGATTAATCAAAAGTCACATCAAGCACAAATTTAAAGATCAGAACTGAAGTGATTCCGTAAAGCTGGATAATTTAAAAAGATAGTAACCATTAAATCTAAATATATGCTAAATGCAGCAACTCAGCAACCACAACATTAAAACATTCACCTATACCCAACATATTTAAAAAAAAAAAAAAAAAAAAAAAATATATATATATATATATATATATATATATATATATATATATATATATATATATATTATGTATGTATACGTAAATATGTATGTATACGTTTATAAATATACAAATTCCCTAAACCAAAAACCAAGTTACTAAAGACCAGATATACAATCCTACCAATACAAGCACTCAACTGCATAACTGAAGGACATAAATAAATTAAACAATATATGTGTACAAGTAAAATGGAAATCATTCTAAATAAATAATAAAGAATAAAATTATTAGCTAATCTTTTCAAAGCTTTAAAGTATGGGGGGTATTGTAATGTAATCATTCAGAACCGGCCAGCTGTAGGAGTTAAGGCATATCTGCCAGATAATTCTCTCCTCTGAAATAAAGCCGATCACCCCCCCCCCATATATTCGGTATAACCTTCTATTACAAAAAAATACAAAAAAATACAAAAAAATCTAAAATGATGATCCCCAAAATTAATAATATACCTAGCCAGGGCATTAGTTTCCGTCTTTTTATGAATATCATATGCATTTCCATTCTTCCTCAATGAATAGGATCGGATCCGAACCAATTTGTTCATCAACAAATGGGTTCAGATCCGATCCTTGGATCCTACTTGGCCACTTTCTCTAGATTGTAGGAACTGACTCTCGAGCTCCTTCCTTATCCATAATGCCCCTGACTACTGCGTTACCTCAAATCGAGTTTGCTGCTATTATACAATATCACTACAAGGTATCTTAACATAAATATGACAGAAAAGTGATAGTGAAGGATCAGGAGGTCAAACAGAAACTAAGGTTCCTATCAAACATTCCATTAGGTCTCTCCTAAAGACATAGATGGGGGATGGTGGTAGGGAGGTTGAGGAAGAATGAAAAAGGACAACACAGGTGCATAGTTAAGTACATAACTTTAATATCTGATGTTGTCATTTTCATTCGTTCCTCAACATATGGAACAGAGTCTCTGGCTACATTAACCTTGGGTGCCCTCATGGAAGGATGGTCCAGAGAACCACAGAACCCAATAGGGCTCTGTTCCTGTAGACAATATCCAATTTATAGTGAGAAATAAAAGTATGAACAGCTGCACAAATGTCATCAATGAAGGTTCTAGCCCAAAAGTCAGCTGATGTAGACATTGACCTAACTGAGTGAGCTTTTGGTTGTGTTGGCAAGATTAAGCCTCTCAAGGAACAAACACAGGAAATACAATCTGTTACCTGTTTGGCTAATGTAGTTTTTGAGACTGATCTCTCCATCTTATTACTAGAAAAGAAGACAATCAGTTTTCCTAAATTCTTTAGTCCTGTGAAGGTAAAACCAAAGTTGCCTATGAACATCTAAAAGATGAAGGGTATATTCTCCTTTATTGTCAAATTTGGGAGAGAAAACTGGTAAGTTGATCACTTGATTAATGTTTGTTTCAGAGGCAACTTTTAGTAGAAAATAAGTATTAGTGCATAAGTTAACTCTGTCTTTGTGAAACATCAAATATGGTGATTTTGAAGAGAGTGCTTGGAGTTCAGATACTCATCTTGCTGAAGTTATAGCCACCTGAAAGACCATTTTCCAAGACAGAAACTTAAGGTCTACTTTACCTGAAGGTTCAAAGAATGAATGCACCAAACTCTGTAATACCAAAGTCAGATCCCAAGGTGGAGCGGGGGACCTAATTGAAGGTCTAAGTAAAAAAGTAGCTTTAAGAAAGGCCTTACATAACTTAGATGAAGCTAAAGGACAAGCACCATCTCCAGTGTGGTAGCTGGAGATGGCTGCTAACTGAACTATAATGGTGAAGAAGCTTGCCCCGCTTGAAAGATGGAGGCATGTAAATCTAAAACAGTTGGGAGTGGAACAGTGAAAGAATCCAACTCTCCCTGATGACCTTAAAGGAAAACCTCTATCATTTGCTTTTATAAAGCTTCCTAATCAAAGGTTTGTGGGATGAAAAAAGAATATGGCAAACTGGGAAGGAAAGCCTGGAATGTTTAGCCATCACTGGAATGGGAAAAACCATGCAGTCAACTTCAGGCCTGCAACATCCAGATGAATCACCCTGATGGGTGTGACAGGAGGTCTGGACTGAGATCCAGTGTCCAAGCAGGACATACTAGGTGAGACCATAGGAAGGGAAACCACACTTGCCAAGGCCAGTAGTGGGCAGTGAGGATTCTTTTGCTCTTCAACTGGAGCGCTTTCTGAAGAAACTTGGGGATTAGAGGCAGGGGAGGGTAAGCATATAGAAGACTGGAGGGCCAAAAGTCAACTAGAGTATGTCTCAGTGAATTCCCCACAAGAGGGAATTAGGGAAATGAACCTGCTGCTTTTGTTGTTGAGGGGAGAGGCGAATAGATTGCAGCATGGTTGACCCCATTTGTAGAAGATCATATTTTCCACTGACTGATTAAGAGATCACTCATGAGACATCACGTCGGTCCTGCTGATCTTGTCCACGAAGATGATGGATTTCCCTGATATGTGCATCACTACAAGAAGTTGGAGGGAGGAGATCTCCCACTGGCAAACTTTCACTGCCTCTCGGCAGAAGGGATAGGATTTGATTCCCTCCTGTTTGCTGAGATGCCAGACTACTGGCATGTTGCTCATTTGAATAGCAATAGTTCCTAGTGGAAAAGAGCTCTGAGGGTCCTGCAATGCTAGAAGCACCACTCTCATCTCTGGGACATTTGTATGCAAATTGGTCTGTTCTGGGGACCACGTGCATTGTACAGTTCCAAGTAAAGGATCATTGCAGGGTCAAAAAACAGATTCCCACAGCAGACAAGGTCTTTCCTTCTTGTTCACCGCAGGAAAGTGTCTCTTTAATGGTTGGCCCAAACAAAGAGTATCCATTAAAGGGAGCGTTGATGAATGACACCTTGAATGGCTTTGCAAAATCCCACAACCACAATGCATCATCAATGCAGGATAGTCCGAAGACTGAAGATGGACACTGACTGAGGGGTAGAGTTAGAGAGTTCCTTAACAAAGTCCCCTCTGTAATCTAGTGAAATGTGCCAGGTAATTCAGTGACCATAAGGCAAAGATCACTGAAGCATATATTTGCTTCCCAAACCTGTCCAATGTCCTAAACTCCCTATTAAGGGGATGGACATCTGCTCAGCTAGCTCCTTTTAGGTGGCTGCCACAACAACCATGTCATCTACAGGGATTGGCTTGGTCCGGTGTTGTCTGTCAGAGGGGGCACTCAAAATTTCATCGGGCATTTGGGGATCTGAGACGATCACATCAAGGAAGTCATCGGAGTGGAAAATAGTATCTTCAGAGCCGATGATTCGACTCTTGGAGATCTCGGTTCTGAAGGCTGTAAAACAGCAGGTCAGATCAGAGAAGGAGTGATAACAGACTGTACTGAAGGTTTAAGCTCACGGATCTGGTAGGATATGTAGCCAGCAAGGCCCCCAATCAGGATCTGTGTCATGAGGAATTTTCTCATCATCCCATCCATCTCTGCCTCAGAAAGACTTTGGGAGGACCTAATGAAGGAATAACTGGAAGGTGACGTGGAAGATTTTTAGGGGTCTCCTGAAGGAAGGGACACCTCAATCTTGGAGATTCTGGCTCTGGTGAAACCTTGGACTATGAAGCCAAGGAGACTTAGCAATGGCAGACATCAGATCAGAAGACTTCGGATCCGAACTCTTGTAAATCTTCTGAGGTGGCTCAGAAGGAAGCACTGATTTTGGAGTCTGTGCAAAGGAACATTTTGCAGTGCTCCCTTGGGCTCCTTGGACTTATGAGAGTGGGTTTGAGCCCATGATGTGGAAGTACCAGATGAAGGAGCAGAAGCTGGAAGGAGGCCTTTTAGAACCAACTTGTTCCTCCTATCACTTATGGCCCAGATATTAAAGGCTGAACATATGGAGCACAGGAGGTGTCCAAGTATGCTGGGCTTAGACAATAGGTGCACTCCCTGTGGGCATCAGAGTTGGGGATCCTATGCCCACAGGAAATGCACTTTTTTAAAGCCAGTAGGCTTTTCAGCCATACTGTAAGA
>NC_056747.1:1236391998-1236421998 GCF_019279795.1 Protopterus annectens
CAAGCAATTTACATACTTAGACAAGAAAGTACATATTTCAATACAGTAAATCAGTAAATAAATACTTTACTGGATACATTTCAGAATCCGGGGTGGTGCAGTGGTAGTGTTGTTGCCTCACAGCAAGAGGTTGTCCCGTTCGATTCTCGGCTGGAATGCGGGGAGTGCCTTCTGTGTGGATTCTGCATGTCCTCCCCGCGGTTGGGTGGGCATTCGAAAGACATGCGTAAATGGGTGTGTCTTCGTTGAAGGTTGAACGTCGAGCTGGTACCTCGACGTTCATAAAAATCTACTGCCAATTATTAGCAGACCGGAGTTCCGCTGTGGCGACCCCTAACCGGGAAAAACCAAAAGACAAACAACAACTGGATACATTTCGGACCAAATGCTGGCTGTTACATTAGTGTGCACATTCCCTGGGGTCATTATAAAGAATGCCAGAGGGTCGCCCAAAAATGTTGGCCACTGGTAACATTCTGTTCCACCAGGTTTATCAGTTTATGCACACATATGAAGTATACAAGAGGGCAGAACAGTAATACAAGATATGGATAGCTTGCCATACAAAGGTTACATTAGGCAAAAACTATGTAGAACTGAGTTCCACCTTTCTCTTTCCTAAAATACCTGCACCTTTTTGGTGTGTACATTTGGCTTTAGTAATTTGGTACATTATAATTTGGATTTCTTATTGCGTGGTTATTTTTTGTTTTGGGGTGGTGGCCATATAAAAATACTTCAATCTATATATTCAATCTACACATGTGTGTCTGGTGCCTCATTGCTGCTATATCTGACTGTTAGTTAGACATATAATTGATATAAATATGAATTGATATAAATATGACTTTAAATATATTTAAGCTATGTGATTTGATAGTTTAATTATGTAATTGATTGATTACTTGTTTTTTGTATATATTGCAAGTGTTTTATGAGTTTTACTGTTTTACTCTGTAAAGGCTGTTGGCGAGGCTAGAGAAGGAACTGTTCAACGAAATAAATTTTATTGGAAGGTAGAGCTGGGACTCACTGATAGTCTTTGTTGTTTATATATATACATCTTGTTTGCTGTTGTTTGAATATAATTGATATATTTAGATGCGGTGCTATGCAAATATTCTGCTTTCAAAGTTGCTGCTAAAAAAGTCTGCAGCTAAAAAAAGAGAAATAAAGAAAAATAACTAGATGTTTTCTGGCTGCTTCAAATTAAAATGTTAGAGAAATAGCAAAATAAAGCAATAAATATATGTAGAAAATATATTTTATTGTCTTTCATAATATGATGTCTTTCTTAATGAGAGTTTCCTTCTGTAAATGCCACTGTTTACTAACTTTTTCGTTTATATCTCTAGGGCAAGAAAATGTCCGCGTTGCTCAGCACCTCCATGCACACAGCCCATGAAGCCTAAAATAGTCCTTTCGAAGAAACAACGGAAAGGTACTATATCAGTAGTCTCTCTCTCTCTCCCTCTCTCTCTCTCTCTCTCTCTTTTTTTACTAAGCAATCATACATTTATATAAATGAAAACATACCAGTAGCAACTGTAGCAAGTACTTGAAAGAATAGTAACACAAGCAGTTGTGGAGTCTGTACTGGTAATCTCAGAGTACAATTAAAAGACCTGACACTCGGTTTGAGGTCTGTGTACAACATGCATCTGTACAATAAAGCACTGGTTTCAGAAGGTGTTTTCAGCAGTTGCACTCCTGTTCCAATGACTGGAGTAGCTTAACTGCCGCTACACTTCCATGCCTCAGGAAATGGGCTAACAGAAGCACATAAAATAACAAGAAATATTGGTGAACATTGTTACATATCTTGTGTTGATCATAGCATTGAGTAGAGGGGTGAATCTCAACTTTATTTCACTGTTGTATGTATATAATAGTTTGCAGTCCCTGTGGATTAAGAGACATTGTATCTCTTCTCATTTTGTGAGTCAGTGTTCAGTTAGTTCACTGTTGTAATTATTAGATTGTCACTGGATTTTCGTCATTTTTTGCCTCTGCTTACTATTGTTGCTTGTACTTATCCTCGTCATATTGCCGTACCTGGCTGCCATCATGTTTGTACCTTATCAGCAATATATTGTTTTGTGCTGGTGTCAAGTAAACTCCAGTTTATTCATTACCATTCCGGAATAATCTAATAGCATAGCTCAGTGATGGCGAACCTTTTGGGTTTGGTGTGTCAAAAGCTCCTGGCACAAAATGATTCAGGGCACTTCACATAAGCAATGAATGCAAAAGCAGTATCTTTGATAACTCGGGTGTTGGTGATCGCTGACGTGTCACCCAAAATGTCATGGCATGTGTCACCTTTGACACCTGTGTCATAGGTTCGCCATCACTGGCGTAGATGTACATTAATTCTGTAATAGTCCACTTAATCTAGTTAGGAATGAGGGCAGGAGCCTATCCCAGCACTTAGTAGGCACAAGGTGGAGGACTTTATCTTGGATGGGTTGCCAACCCATTGCTGTATGGGCACACTATTTCACACCTACATGACACACACAACTGCAGGCTTTTTAGAGGAATGCCAGTTCACATACGGCATGTTTCTGGGATATGGGATGAAACCACAGCACCCAGCAAAAACATACACAAACACAAGGAGGATTGAAGGACTCAGATGAGAAATGAATGGGAGAACCAAGTGCTTTGAGCCAGCAGTGACAACTGCTATACTATTGGGCTACCCCGATAACATAACTATTCTGCCTGCTTTTATTTTCCTGGCTGGTAGATGGGCCAAAGGGTTCCTTTTCAGTCACAATTTAGGTAAAGTAACACAAAATGTTAAAAAATAACATAAGTGACTCAGGTCATAACACATAAACCACAGAGTTAGATAAGCCATTAGTAACAAAATACAAACCAGATTACTAAAATAATTACCAACTTACCAGCTTGGCTGTGACATAGAGGGAATCAGAATGTGGAAAGCTTGAAGTCTGAAGAGTGTAGATTTTTAGGTTATATTGATTATGATGAAATCATGAATATTTTGAAGATGAAGTTTTGTAGCTAAGAATGTCCCAGCTGGGTGGTTCCCTAGTCTGCAGTGACATCAGAATTTGATAGTATTAGTCTGAGTGCAAAAGACACAGCTCCAACCCACATGACACTGTCTCCGATAGGAAGCTATGGCTATTTTTTGTGCACTTGAGGGATATTTTTCAGTTCTTCAAGCTCAGTAGAGCTCAGATCATTGACTTTGTCTTTTAATCAGCAATCATATATCCATGCAGGCTCCCTGAAGCAGCATTAGTTTCCTTCTTGAACACAACCCTTGGCAGTATTGCAGCTCAGGTACCTGGCATCTGCAGTAACAGAAGTGTAACCCTGGTAACCAGGGTTAAGTGTAAGCAGGGGCTAGAGAGGCAAAACATTTACAAGCAGGAGCCTGGGAAATGAACATTTACAGGCATAGGTGTCAAACCAGGGATGAATTTCCTGTTCCCCATCCAGTTGTCCATGTTACACTTAGGGAGGAACTCTGCTTCATATGGCTGGGGAACCTGTTCCAGAAAGGAGTAGTCTCTGGAATACATACCTGTCTCTCCAGCAGGTCCTATTTATATCACAGACAAGGTTTAAGTCTTTTCACTAGGTAATTTTGGTGCTGTTTATTTTGCAGATATGATATGCAGGAAGTCCATCAAAGTGTGGTCTGACAATGCCCTGTATGCCAGGCATAGCTCTCCTTTCAACAGCCTGTAGGAGACAGAATACAAGGATAGGGCGTTGAGGTGGTCTGTATAAGAGCTGTTACTTATGCACTGTATTTTTTTTAGTGACGAACCTCTGTAGACGTTCCAATTGTTGGATATTTCCAATAACTCACTGTTAATTAAAGCACAGAGATGAATTTATTCATGGTAGTAAAGGAATATATGGTAAAAACTCACTTTTGCTTCTAATGCATATTTCATTATAGCTCTCAAGGCGGCCTTGAGAACATTATTCAACATGTATGACAGGGACTGGAATAATATGATAACTGTCATTACTCTGCGGTCAAGTCTAAAAAGTGTAAGTCTCAAGATACGGGATAAAGATAGTCGAAGAGCACTACAACAAGCTGACATCGATAGTGAGTAACTTCAAAGTCTAATTTGCAACTTTTGTTTGCTCATGTATTCATTTATTTATTTTTACAAGGCATGAATGTGATGTGCAACTTGGTGTGATAGGAGTCGTAATTTACTAAATGTTGTCAGTTATTATTGTAAAAAACATACCATGGCTGTCTTACTAACAGTCACATTTACTTTATGTTTCCTTGTGACAGACTGTTACTGATTTTTTGGTTTGTAAATAAGGCACACAATTTCAGTTTACGGTATCTTAAAGCGTATGCTTTCTATTTACTGAAAAGTTGAGGACTGGTGTTTGTTTTCTTTCTTCTTTCTTTCATTCTGTTCTTTTCTGCCCTGTCTTCCTTACTTTTTTACTTAAACGGAGTAGGAGAGCTCTCAATTTGTACCAACAGAATTTGGAACAAAGTAAAAATTAACTAAGGAAAAGATCCCAAATAATGCACTATTATCCTAAAAGCTCTCAAAATGATTTCCAGTTTTAGGAGGAATAGAACAAAACTTTGAGTTGAGAGGTCTGCTGAGTAGGCTATTTATCAGGGGATTGCTAAGGTGTACAGCTGAAATGTAGTTGCTACAGTGCCTCATGTTCAGAAAAGCTCAATAGTAAACCAATTAGTACATTCAGACCTTACTAGCTCAGATCATGCGTCTTAAACATAATATGAAATTATTCAAATGTCTGATCTAAGCTGCTTCAACTACTCTCAGTATCAGTCTTTGTTTATATTAATTATACACCTCAGAATATTTTAATCACATTGAATTTCTTACAGATGATGGCCAGGTGAATTTTAATGACTTTGTGAAAGTCATGACTGATGTCAGAAGATTTCATTACCACTTATGTAAGTTGAAACTTCACCAAACAAAAATCTTGGTTACCTTTATGATGCTTATCTGTTTGCTGTTAGTTTCTGCTTGTTAATTAATATGTTTAGAATTCAGCACAAAATCCTTGGGGAAGAATGTGAAATAGAGTTGTGGTGACTGGACTGTGAGAAAGAGAAAGCAAGGCAGCTCAGCTTGTATGATTTCTTTGCTGCAGAACGAGGCTGACACTTGCCACAGTGGTAACCTTTCCCACTCATACAGAGGAGCACATCACTGAGTCTCTGAACTGATTCACTGAGAGCAGATTTTGGGTTGAGTGACAGTTCACCGTCACTGAGGCGACTGTACTGATTCATAGAGTTCCAACTATTTTCTTAGCTAAGAAATGCCTGCTTCGGTGCTAGTCGTCAGTTTTGCCTGACAAGTACAGCATTGTTAGTTGATTACTCCAGTGCCAGCTTTGGTAATTAACCAAGTACCTGGAAGATGGGGAACCCTTATTCATCGCCATTTTGTATCAACGCCCATGCTTCTTCTGATAATGGGAAGCTTCTAAAAGAACATTTAATGTCCACAGGTAAGTAAATAATCTGGTGGCATAACTGGTGCTGTAAGAGTTACAGTTCAAAGATTATAGGGCAGAGTAGCAATCATGCCACTGTATGCAAAATGTACATGTTTCCTGTTGTAATGAAAGAATGTCTAAGACTCACCTTCCCCCCTTGCACTGGAGTTTGCCATTACTGTGTTGTTACCAGTGGCTGATTCAGCTAGCAATCCCTGAACTACCTCTTCCACCCTGGGGAGGGATAATTGAGGGATGGAACCCATTTTAGGGTTGATTGCAGTTGGGAGAGCTGTGGGACAGCAAGCTACAGGACATAAACAGCATAAGTTAACTGGACATTATGGGAGCTTACACAAAAAGGAGAGGATTCTCATCTTAGGGATGTGACCTTGACTGTTACTGGGCAGCCAGCTGGCGAAAGCACGTAAACCCTTACTGTAGCTGTGGGCCATGACTAATGCCCCTTGATCCCAAGTTCCTGAGTTGCACAGCTCTTGGTTTGTGTTTATCACTGTGAAATAGTAGTACAGATGTAGGCAGTACCTTGAATGGGGATCATCTAATATGAGTGTCCAGATACTAGCAGCCCACATAAACATGGGATAAATTACATCTATGAATTGAAAAAGCAGAGGCAAAGACACTGCATATGACTAGCACTTGGAAAGACCTTGTAACACAAGGGGTTAGCTAAAATAAGGCAAGCTAAAGAATCCGGTGGACAGCTGCCCTCCTTTAGGAAGGGGAAGCAGGATTCTGCTTCCCTTCTCAAATGACTACTTTCAGGTGCTGATCTCCAAGTAGACAGAATTCTCTTGTGGAAATGGAGTGCCACATCAGTACACAGCAGACTGTGTTTGGCCATTGGACACTGGTCCTGCATGCCCTCTCCTCCATATAACAGGGAGAAATTCCAGAAACAGAAGGGAGGAGGTCCGACCCATTAACAATGGGAAGGAAGGAAGAGATGACTTGTTGTGATGATTGACTGTTGTTATGGAGTTTGGGATTCATGTGGCTGATCAGCACCTACGGGTGCAGTCACCAAGGCCATTGTATATCATGGGTGGGATGAAACTTTATTTGTTATAGGATAAGGCATTGCCATGTGCCAATCAATGGTTCAGAGGTTAGTACTAGGCTAACTGCCCTTCTGGACCATTTTAAGCCTAACCAATTACCCCACATGAGAATCAAACCCTGCACCTTGTGTCTGTAAGGCAAACACCTTAACCATTATTCCAGCCTCCCACCCAGATCCTGTGTAAAAGCAGCCACTCTTACTAGCTTTCATAGATGTAGGACAACCTGTGTGTTCTTTAATACTGCTAAGGGGGGAAGAGAAAATCTAGACTGGCAAATTGTGTATGGGTGTGTGGGATCAGAGGGGTCAGTTACATAAGAAATATGTTTACATTAAAAGTTGCACACAGTAAAATTATTCCTCTTGCTTTCTGTTTCTGCAGCATCAAAACACACAACTCATGAAAAGCATGTCACTGAGAATGATACGAAAGTCATATTCTTTGATGTCTTAGCAAGATATTATGAAAAATTTGCTTTGCCTTTCAAATGTGCTTATGTACTGGTCAAGTAAGTAAACATTTCTCTCATACACACTGGAAAAGTTAACAAAACCTTTGCTTTTACAGAAACCTGGCCATCAATGATCTTACATTTTGTCAAAAATCCATTGGGGTGAAATAGAATACCATTACCTGATGTTTCATGTTTTCAAATGAACTAGAGCAATGCTCTTCTATTGCCTTACACCACTGATCTGTACTGTGATTTAACTGATGACTTGGGGTTATGCCCCAACACATGTGGCAGTGATTACCAGAATAATGTATCACATAAATGCCCATATCTTCTCAAAACACTGCAAATTCCATAGAGGCGCATACAGCTGAAAAGTTTGTATATAATTCTCTTTCTCTCTCTGATACATGGATATATCCATCCTCAACCCCTTTTCCCATTTTTCACATGGGGTCAGGGTTCCACTTCAATAGTGACAATCATCTAGAGCCAAAGTTTACACCACCGAGTGGCTAGCCCTGCTGCAGTAAGTCATCCGTACCACACACTCCCACACACACACTCACACCTAGGGCCAATTTAGAGTGTCTAATCCACCTGCTGCATGTCTTTGGAATGTGGGAGGAAACCACCACATCTGGGGAAAACCCACACGAACACAGGGAGGACATGCAGACTCCACACAGTAGGCACCCCGGCTGAGAATCAAACTGGGGAACCTCTTGCTGTGAGGTCACAATGCTAACCACTGCACTACTGTGCCGATTATATATATATATATATATATATATATATATATATATATATATATATATATATATATATATATATATATATATATATATATATATATATATATATATATATATATGTGTGTGTGTGTGTGTGTGTGTGTGTGTGTGTGTCAGATGTGAGATTCTGTTGTTGTGGCATGAAACATCAAGATTGTGGTCTGGGGTGTCTCTTTTGCATAAGTTGGTGCAGTTGCTAATAACCTGACATACAGGTTATTAGTTGTTGGGGTGTTACGGATACAGGGACCTTGCCTCATTGCAAAAACATTGCTGCATTTTATGAGTTCAACTTGGGTTTGCAGTCTAGTGATTCCTGACTTTTTTGTGATCAGTGTTATCTTCATCTGTCTAAACAGAGCTGAAGTTTCATTAGTACAGTTCATTTAGCTATAAGTCAAAATAGAGCCCATCTAAACGTTACAGAAATCCATTTATTGATTTGTGAGTTAAAATTATAATTCCATTGCTATTACAACTAATATAGTTAAATATCTGTTTGGATTCCCTCATATTTTTTTTCGTGGTGTAGAGAAAAGGAGAATAAGCATCTGGGTTAATTTATGTGCAGGCTAGAGAATCAGTTATCCAAGGCCGAGTGGTGAGTTAATTTGTGTGCAGGACATGGAACTGCTTATCCAGGGTGAGTGGTGGGTTAATTTATTTGCAGGACAAAAAATCAGTTCTCTAGTGCTAAGTGGTGTAAGTAAATGGTTCTAAAGAAAAAGAACTGCAGTAGAATTTTAAAAATGGCTAGTGCAGTTCAGAAAATTCTCTGTACTACTTTTGCTGCATCTCTATTTAGTATAAAATACTTTTATACTCTTATTGAATAATACCCTTGCTCTCAGTTCCGTTACTCTAGTATGTGCATTCAGACAGTTGCTCTGGGCATTATTTTGATGATAGTCAGGTGACTTTGACGGCGAGGGTCATGAGGCTTTCAATGGCAGAATCTAGTTCTTTGCTCTTTCACAGAACATTTCACCATGAAAGGTGTACTTTTCATCCATTAAATCCAAAATCAATCCTTTTCATCCATGTATGATGTTAGGCTTCTGGCTCAAACTAGTTGTAGGTAAATGTTGCTTTGGAGTTCCCTAAAGTATAGGAAAGGGGGTATTGTCATGTCATGATATTATCACTGCCCGGCCCTTGTCGAGCATTTGTAGTATCAGGACGGGATAAAAACAAGCTGGAAATTAATGCTGTTAGGAACTAGTTAACAGTGGTTGCCTCAGATTAAATGTCCCATGTGGCTAGTATTACTCATTGTGTTTACTAGGAAGGTCTTCCTGATCTCCATGCACTATAGCTAAGTGAACAGCAGTGAGAACCTGTGATGATGTAAATATTCCACAACTACTGACTGGAAAGATACTCTTAAATGTCAGATGATGGCAGTAAAGGTGCACAGAACTAGGAGTGCATTTCTGTTACTTTTTCTTTTAATTTAATGGTATAATATAATCCTGTAGATTATCCTGTTCATTGGTGTTCTTGTGTTTCATGTATACACTGGTGATTTTGGAACCCTCATGATTCCCATTCATCGAATTTTGATTCTGATGAATACTTGGTCTTTTGCCTTTTGGGTAAGATCATAGTCCGAGTGCACTGGTTTGGATCCACAACTAGTAATGGTTCCTTAGTACCTGGGACACAATGATTTTAGCCAGCATACTAACACAAAGAGCAATCCAGATGAAAGCACTGGATTACAGATTGTGTTCATAGGTTCATAGGTTCATAGGTAGGTACTAGGCTTTCGCCACCCAAGGAAATTATTTTCCTGTGACCCTGTCAAGCAGAGCCACAGAGGTGATCCCCAGGGTGAATTTCCTATTTCCCATCCAGTCATCAAAATTTTTTTGAAGAGTGCTAATGAGGAGCTTTGTTTGATATATAGGTAGTTTGTTCCAAAGTATGGGAAGTCTCTGTGACAGGAATCTATCCCTCCAGCATGTTCTGTTTATTGTGGTGACAAGGTTTAGGTCTCCAGAGCATGTAGCTCAGAGGGATTGGGATTTCTTTAAGTGGAGCATGTCCAATAGCTCTGGGTTTGACATAGCTTTGTATGTTAGGCAGAGATTGCCTCTGAGTAGGCGATATGCGATGGAGTAAAGCTGGAGTTTTTTGAGACGATCTGCGTAGGGCATCTGTTTGAGGCCAGTAATCCTCTTTGTGAGGCATTTCTGCGGCCTTTCCAGTTGTTGTAGATGTCTTGTGAGGTACATACCAAAAGAGGCATTGTACTCTATAATGGGTCTAATGAGTGATGAGTAGAGGGGGAACAATGACCTCTTTTTTCCTGGATGAGAAACCTTTTGTGATGAGGTGTGCCACGTAGAACGATTTCCTGACTACTGTGGCGATGTGATTATCAAAGGAGAGAATACTGTCCACCTGTGTCCCAAGGTCTCTTATCACACTTTCAGTGTTAAGTAGACTACCACCTATGTGGAATTTCATGGGTACAGAGTTTTTACCAAAGGGAATGACAATGCACTTTTTGGCATTGAGCTTGAGGCCATGGCTTTGACACTAGGCATCTATCTCAGTGAGGCCCTTTTTGTAGGATGTCCACATCGTTAGGAGTTTCAATTATGGCTCCTAGTTTGCAGTCATCTGTGAACTTCATTAGCCAAAGACCTTCTGTGTTAGCCTTGACTTCAGAAAAGTAGATACCAAACAGGAGAGGACCCAGGACTGAACCCTGTGGTACTCCACTTGTCACTGGTCTGAAGTTGGATTTGGAGTCTGCTACTTTCAAAGTGTGGGTTCTGTCAGTGAGCCATTTGGCAACCCATCTTATTACATAGGGATTTATACCTAGTTTAGTGAGTTTATTTATAATTCCAGAGTGGGGGATGGCGTCAAAAGCCTTGGCGAGATCTAGGTAGGCTGTGTGAACCACCTTATCCTCGTCTTTGGCTTTGATGACTGCTTCAAAGAAGTCAATCAGGTTTAGGAGACATGATCTGCCTTTTACAAACCCAAACTGGGTGGGGTCCAGAGTTTGGAGATTACCAATGTCTTTGTTTATAAGTTCCATGATGATACATTCCATGGCCTTGTAGACCAGGATCGTTAGGCTAATGGGGTAGTAGTTCCTGGGGTCTGTGGAGTGGGATAACCATCGCTGTGCACCATTCAGTGGAGACAAAGCCTGAGGTGAGGCTATGATTGAACATGGTGCTTAGGTGGGGTGCCAGTTCATTCTGTAGTTCATGTAGAATGCAGCCTGGGATGTTGTCAGGTCCCATGGATGCTGTGTTCTTGGCTTTGTAGAGTGTGGTTTTTATCTGTGCAGCCATGATTACAGGAACTTTGCATTCTTCTGGTATAGAGATGGGCCCTTTAGGGGTGGGGGGTAAAGTTAGCACTAAACCTATCTGCCAGGATGTTGGCAATATCAGTTGGTTCTGTATATTTAGTGCCATTGTGCTGTAACTCAGAACAGATCTGAGTGTTGCCATTGAGATTCTTGACATAGCTATAGAATGCTTTGTGGTTGTCTTTAGAATCAGTGGCAATTTTGTTTTCATAACTAGCTTTGGAGGATTTTATGAGGGATCTCAGCTTCTTACTGAGGCTGACCAGGTAGTTCTTCCAGTCATGGGATTTTACTCTTTTTTGCAACAGTTTCTTTCTTCTGTTTTAGTGTTTGTTTATGGCAAGAGACCATCAGGTTGGCTTCCTTTTTTTGGAGGATAGCATCTTGGTTCTGTTAGGGATAGCACGATCCATGCACTCGTGTAAGTGCTTATAAAGTGCATTTGTGTAGGATTCGGCAGTCGTACCTCTATTGTCTGTCTGCATGGGTGTTGTGAAGTTTGCCACTTCTGTCTTAAGAAGCATGAAGTTGGCTTTGGAGAAATTTTTTATGGTGGTTTCCATAATGGGGGGTGGGGGCAGAATGTGGATGTCTAGGCTGATTAGCTTGAGGTCGGATCTGACCAACGAGGAAGCGACCTCTGGTGTGGAACAGCAGTCATCCATGTTGGTAATGATCAGGTCTAGGATATTGCTGCCCCTGGTGGGGGTGTGGATAAGTTGATCCAAGGTGTTGGAATTTATGAATTCCAGAAAACGTTGAACAAAAGAGTTGGTACATGAGTAGTTTTCCCAGTTAATGGTGGGGTAGTTGAACTCGTCCATTATTAGTGTGTTGGGTTGTACCCTAATATTTTCCAGTGTATCAAGAAATGAGGAGTGGGAATCCTGGGGCATGGTGGGGGATCTGTACCAAGTTACAATTTGAATTGCGGTCTTGCCTAGAGTTAGTTGTACTTGGATAATTTAGGATGCATTATGCTGAGTAACTAGCCTGGAGGTGTGGATATCCCTAATGAATATGGACACGCCTCCACCTTTAGTGTTTTGGTCCAGGTTAGGTGGCCGAAAGGTGTGGTATGAATTATAGCCTGGTAGTTGATTGTAAACAGTCTGCTAGATCAGAAACAAATATTGGTTGTTTAAGGGAAGCAAAAAGCTCTGTAAGCAGTAGGGTGCAAAATGGGTCAGTGTTGAGAACAGTGCCATTTTAGTGTATTTGAGTTATTAACTTGGTTTTAATTTATTACCTATTTTATATTATTAGTGTGCAATATTAGATGTTCTTTTGCAGTTTTTTTCACATACATTTGCACAAAATTAGTGACAAAAAACCATAGGCATGCACCACGTAATTCATTGCATAGTACAAGATTATAGAAATATTACGTCAGAATTGTGAGATAAAGGGTTGTACATTCTGATGTAATAGTACTGCAGTAATCACATGGCAACAGAAAAAAAATGTAACATAAAAATGCCATAGTATAAAGTGACAGTCATGAACTAATACAGTAGGTAGAAATACAGACTATAAATGTTTTAACTGTTATAGTTTGTTTATGAAAAATACCACAAGCTGAAAAATCTACATTTTATGGAATAAGTGTTTATATCTGGGTTTGTCTTGTATATTATTAATAAATTAGGATACATCTCAATTAGTTCAATCAAAATCTAGTACATTACAGTAAAATATTGAGCAGTTGTAATTCATTGAAGTAAATATAGTTGCAGAATATAAGAGAGTGTCTTGTTACGACTCACAATGTAGAAGTGAGGACAAGGAATACACTTCACAACTGGGAAATATGTCATTATAATATTTTTTCTGACATCAGAGAGGTGCATAACAAATGCAGAGCTCAGAGATATTATGTTGTAGTTATGTGCTACAACATGCACAGTGGCCACCACATAACAGTAGGGAAAACCCAAAACACCCTCTAAAAGCTATAAAACAACTTATTGCTGGCACAGACAAACACTTCAATTTGCCTTTTTAACAGTTTTTAAAGCTGTTTTCGTCTGCCTCAGGGATCTACTTAACTTCCGACCATTGTCTTTATGGCAGAGCTGTGTTTTTTTATGGCTTTCACAGCTGTAAAACAGTTTGTGCTCGCACACTTTTTTCTGTAGCTAGTAGTACATCAGGCCAGCCAAAGTTCTATATATTGCAGAGTTATAATTCAGTTCTTGATCTGGAGTCAAAATTTACCAGTCAAGTTCAAGTTTATTTCTAGAACATATAAAATCTGATTATAATTGAGACTTGATAATAATCGCCTATATCATACTTAAGGTGTAGCATTTTTATAATACCACTGAATCAGTAAAGCACAGTACTTGAAGCTGAATATATGATATACTCACTCAAGCCTAAAATGCCTTTCTTGTACACTTCCAGTTCACAGCCATACCTCATTATGGCGTCCATAGCTTTTTTGGGTAATGCTTCTTTAACTAAGTGGCTTACCAGCTGATAATAATGGACAAGGAGTTATTAACAAAATGACACTAAGAATAGTAGTCTAGGATGTCCTGCAGTGGAGAAATGAATCTTTGTTTGCCGCTTATTATTCATATTTCATATTGATATTCCTATTTTCCTAAGTGTGAGACCTATATTTTATTGAGGTGTATGGTGAAAACACCAATATGGGAGACAGGACATTTCACTGTCACTACTGTTTATATCACACTGTACTGGAAATATTGCTAGTTGTTTTTTAGTAATTATGAAAATAAGGTATAATTCCATGTGTACTTAATACTTCAAAAAAGAAAAACAAATGACTTAGAAACTGATGCATGACATTAGGTGAAACTTTAGATGTTTTTGAAGATAACTGTCTTTGATGTTTCTACTGTAAGTTTCACATCTTGTAAGATATCCAGTTTTTTGTATTGTTATACAGTTAAACATGTTTTCATATTTCTTTAAATATTTCAATAAACATGCACTTGTAGTGGAATTTCCTGTCGTCATGTTAAAGCTTATGTTTGCTTAATAAAAATATTCTAACAATATATGTCTAGGTTGTACAGTATTTTAAGATATAAAAATTGCTTATGAAACTTTAGATAAATATAATTTGTGGATTATGTGCATTATAATATATAACAGTATTTATGGAAAAGACTATGAATGCACTGACTATTATCACAGTAAAGAATACTTCTTTCTGATAACATTGCTATTTGTACAGTTTTAATAGCTTATATTGTACAACATATTTACATTTGTTTATCTTATGCTTTTTAAGTTTATTTTCAGAAAATGCTCTGGAATGCAAAATGTGTATAGGCTGCTAGAGGTGTGACATTCCACCATATAGATGTTAATGAGTTAAGCTATGTAATTGTCGTAGTGTAGTTATGCTTGCTGCGTTACTGGTTAGACGGCCAACACAAAGCATCCCTTACATGTGACCTGCTTGATAAAGGGCAGGGTGTTGGGCCCTGGTGATGGCTTTGCAGCAATGCTGTTGCAGGTGGCTTTGGAATGAATGACATTGGTGGCTCTTTAAGATGCCACTTCAGGTACATATGTACACTGGGGTGAGTAAGGCATTGCAAATTGGAAAGAACTGTTGCTGGCTGATAGTATTCCGGCATTTTCTCCAGTACGTAATACAGTCCCAAGGTTGCCATTACTTTTCCTTCTCTGCCCATAACATGAACAAAAGTATTGGTAGTGGCAAAAGATTCTGTCTGAAGGGGTTATATACTTGTATGTTGGCATCAGAAGCCTGAGAAATGGTCCAAGACGTACAGGATGATCTGTGTGTATATTTCTGGCTGTTCACGTGGAGGGCCTGAAAACTGGAATCCAGGAGAGGAGAAGAAGGCAATTATACAGTATGAGAATGATGTATGGAGAGATGTAGATTTTTAGGAAATATTAACGTTTGAATTTAATGACAAGGTTAAATATGTCGGTAAAGTATTACAGAAATGGTGCAGCACATCAAGTGCAGTTCAGTGAGTACTGCACATGCGTATTTGCTGCTGGATTTCTAATTTAACTAGCTATTGATTTGCCTTTCTAGGTATTACTACATGATGTATGAAAAATGTAAGGAAGCGAGGTATCTCCCAGGTGATATAAAGAGAGATTTCCATCTGCTGGGAATGAGTAAAAAGAAAGTGAATTGCTTTCTTTTTAATATACGATGGCCAAGTAAGTAAGACAATTGCTTGCTTTTCATTCTTTTTTTTTTTAAAGTAGTAGTAGTTTTTGTTACTTTCATGTTTGGTGAGAGAGAATTTCTAGAGCATTTCTAGTGTGAAAGTATATGCATCTGAAAGCCTGCTATATGGTAGTGGTACCTGACAGTTACAGCAAGCCACATCAAGTTAAAATGCTCTACCTTCAGTGCTAGGGCTGGGGTAAGTGGTTATGTACCACTTCTATTTGGAATGGGGTCATAGGCTATCCTTCATAAAAAGATAGTGATTCACACCTTCTGTTTTTTGCTTTAGGCCTAGTAATCTTGCATACAAGGCTAAGTGGAAATTTGAAAGTACTAGTAGCGGGAGGGCTACATTTTCTGATTTCCCATATTTGAGCATTCTACTTAGAAAACTTGCTCTATGACTGACAACCTCCGGATCAGACACATTACAAGATATTTGTGCCCAGAACTTTTTTGGACAATGTTTATCACAGTTGATCATCTGCACAATGATCTTCCACTAAAAATTAGTCATGAGAAGAGCTGCTGGTGCACAACGGGATGCTTTATGGAGAGACACAACACACTACTCATCACCTCGGTGCATTTCCAAGTGTGTAAGAAGGTTTATCAGCATAGCAGCTTGTGGTATAAACCACTGGTAAAAGTTAATTAGATCCAAGAATGTCCTTACCTAGGTTTTAGTCATTTTGCTCAGGGTAGCCTTGGATGGTGTCAGCCTTTTTCTGTGTGCTGCTTCAGAAGTCCCCAACTCACAGTGCACCCCAAATACCCCTAAGGAGATGGGTACTATCTGTATTTCTAAACAGGATGCCCAGTCTTGAAGGCAGACACATAGCTGTCTCATCTAGCACCTAGTGAATGTCTTCAATGTAGTACACCCCACCCCCTCAGCTCTGTAAGTTAACAGCCGAAAAAAAATGGAGTTCATCTTTTAGTGTAGAAAGCCAACTGCTACATTTGTACTAATAGTCTTCCTATAGCCAGATCCACACCTTCTCATTAAAAAGCACCTTCAGCTTTTTACTGTAGTAAGCTGATTCTTACAACCAGATACATGCCCCCTCAGCTCCACAAGTGAAGGGGAAAAAAAGAAGGACTTTTACTTTTTTTTTAAACTGTAGCAAGCTGATTGGCTTGCTACAGCATAACACACACAAAGAGCTTAAGTGCCTTGCTGGGGCCCGTGACCTGTCCTAGGTTATAGGAAATCATTCTTTCTCTAACATACAAAGACTGAAAACATTAACATGATAAATTTGTTGTTTCTATTTGTCAGGCTAGGAAACTTTGTAGTTTACTAACCCTCCATTTTTTAACACATAATAGGATCCTTACCAAAGTGGCCAGGAATTTACTTTCACTGGTCACCCAGACTCCTTACTGGTGGCCTCCTTCACTAGAGGTAGTAAAGTGTCTGCTCTGTTTTCTATTAGAGATATGTATGCTGCACTTCACTGCACTTTGGAGACTTTTACTCTTTCTGGATTTCTTTGATTTTTCTAACACGTCCATGGTTTGCTATTCAGAGATGACTACAACACCTATATAACAGCAGTGTAATAACTGATTGTAGGTTTACCCTTCCTAGTCTTACCACTTTTCTTAGTATGGCTTTTAACATTTATACAAATTGTTTATCCAGTCTATTGATCTGTGTATGGTAGGTCTTTTTTCCCCTTAGCCTGTAGCATTTCGAACAAGGTTAACCAATGTTAACAGTTCCCTTACCTGTCAGGATTTCCTTTGGTATCTCAACTCAGCTACATAGTAGAGCTATCAAATTTGGCAGTAGTCTCTTAGCAGTGGTTTATGCGTGGAATTATTTGTCAGTCTTTTTGTACATGCACACACACACACACACACACACACACACACACACACACACACACACACACACACACACACACACACACACACACACACACACACACTGTACAAGCACATGATGCTCTTGAGCCTAGTTAGGTAAAGTCTTACAAAGGCCAGTGCTCTTCTTTCTTTAATGAGGTTTCTGGTATAGGTTCCTTTAAAGATGTCTGGCATTGTGAGCATAAAGTACACCACATGTCCATTGCAATGTGGACCCTGACCAAAATAAACTGTGCGGTACCATTTATTTAATCTTTTCTACTTTCCAATCTGTACCACGCATGCGGCATGTTGCTAAGTTCAGTACTGTGCTTCTGTACTGACTAACGTACAGGAAATTTGTTTCATGGCTTCCTCCATTTTGTTAGTTTATGAAATGAATTACTGACTGTCTCTAAGCAGAGAAAACCTGGACTACTCTTGTGTTTTTTAGGTGCTCCACTGGAAGCCTACATAATGTTTTAGGCTTCCCCAAGTCTAGAGTCCTCCCACTGAGCCACTGTTTGTCTTTCACCTGGGAGGGGACATTACAGGCTTTTCTTCATTCATGTCCACAGTATGAATGTGTTCAGCCTTCTTCCAGCAGAAACTTTTGTCTACCAATATTTCCTGTCTTTGGAGTTCACACTAAGAATGAGAAAATCACACCCCAGCACCCCAGTCCATGTCTCCTGTGTAACTCCCGGAGCCTCCACATGCCTTTAGTTGTAACACCTGGCTACTATCCTTAAACATTACTTGAGCTCTTCATACACAGTGTTGGATGTATTTACACTTTGATGACATGACACATCATACTCATGTTGTGGGTAATTGAGCAGGTCCTTCTTGACAAGCCAGTTGGAGACCACAGCTACCATACTGCCGGCTTCAATGAACCCCACTGTTAACAGACATGTTTAATTTCTCCATCACCACTTGATTCCCACAGCGTTTTGTATAATACTGTAGGTTCCTTATTACAAGCAGTATGGTTTTCAGACCATTTTACATTATGTGAAGTAGTATAAGTATTACTTGTCAGTTCTGCTATTGTTATACTGATGTCCCTCTCTGTAGCACCTATGACACCTCAGAGGCAGGTGACTTGTTTTATCCCTTCTCATGTACGGTTGTGCTGTTCTGTCTCACAACTATCAACTTTCAGTTCATTCATATTCAAAAAGCATAACATCTGATGTTATTCATGCCACTATTCCTCACTCTTGGTCTTGGATCCGACATCGGATCCAAGCCTGCACTTTATAGACAGCTTATAGGCTCGAGCTCTGCCCAATCCCATGATCCCTTGCTGCCCTCTAACCCCTCAGATCTCATTTGCAGTGATCAGCTACAGATGTAGGTTGATAAGCAGTGGGATAAGTAGACTTCTTTCTTATCTTTTCTCCCTTCCTTTTGGTAATTTCTTAGTTGTTTGTAGTTGTTATAGCTCTCTGTAATATCCATCGTTAGCCTCCCCTCCCTTTTTATAACTTTGTCAGGTAGTTCTGTTTTGGTGCCCTTTTTTCCATACTGCTAGGTTAGCTTTCTGGTAGTTGTGCTGTACTTTTTTTTAAGTAAATTTCATAGTTTTGCTAATCTTATAGTTTATTTTCTTCTGTAAGTAGTTTCTTGGGTATTTTTTCCTGTACTGACCACTGCCTATTTCTCGGCTTAAGAGTTAGTTTGTCCCCTTTGGCTTAGGCTTATTTTCATTATGTCCGACAAGCCTGTTGGTTTCAAATGGTGCTCCTCATGTGGTTGGAAAATGCCTGTTTAAAAATGTGCACGGGGAGTGTTTTTATTGTTTGGGCACCGACTACCTGGAGGTTGAATGCGACATTTGAGCCGCATTCAACCCCAGGGCTTTGGTTGAGCACCAAAACAAGCTCCTTCTGAAACGATTGGCTCAAGGCGGTCCCTTGGCTCAGTCCCCTGCCACGTATGGGCCCTCAGCACAAAAGGAAGACCCCCCCTGCCTCCGGGGTCTTCTTCCTCAAAAAAGGCAAGGCTGTCGGATCAAAATGCCTCGGATCAGACCTCAGCCTCAGATCCTAAGATCTGTGACTCTCTCTTATCTGAGGCCTCCGATTTGAGGTCCTTGGATCCGAGGTCATGGGAGTCCACTCCTGGATCCAAAGTCTCCAGTTCATGGCCTTCAGATCCAGTTGAACATGGACCAACCATGGATCTGGTTTCCTTGGATCTGAGGCATGTGGGATCCAAATACTCAAATCCTACTTTTGTCTTTGGATCTGAGATTAGTTTCAGATCCCACTATTCTTATTGATGATCCCCCATCAGGTTCTGGCTTGGGGTATTTCCCTTCTGCCTCCAAGCACAAATCTTGTTCTTTAGAGGGGTGGTCCATGGGTTTTAGGCATCCATCCCCAGCTAGGTCTTTCGCCTCCTCTATGTCCTCCAGGAGTCTTTTCCCTTCCAATATGGACAGGATGTTGAGGTCCTTTCTCAAGGGTCAGATTGAGTTGGGGCTTCTCTCTTCCCCTGCTATCTGGCTACCGGGCCATCTTCTGCCCCCTCTTTGGCTTCTCCTTGTATGACTAGGATGTTTTCGGACTTTCTGGCCCTGAATCACACAGGGAGGGACACAGGGATTCCTGGGGACCCTTCTGTCCCTGCACTGTCTGAGTCCCTGACTACTTCGTCTCAGCCTTGCCCTGGGCAGGTGAAGTCCCAGGTCCGAGCGGTCACCCCAGAGTCCTTGGGTGGAGAGTTCTGGACCTGTCTTTTCAGACCAGTCCCTTCCCTTGGTGCTTCGGCCCTTGACAGCTCAGGTCCAGTACTATCCAGAGGCCTGGAGGTTGTGGCCTGCTGTGGTCCTTCTTTCCAGGTGGGCCTTCCTGTCTGGAGTGCAGATGGGGCGTTGTCCAGTCCTTCAGCTTTCTGGGTCATAGAGAGGACATTTTCCTCTCAGAAAGTTTCCTCCTCGGTATTCCATGGACCATCACAGCCCATCCGAGAGAACGTTACTCATACTGTCCCAGGTCAGCTCTCTTGGACTTGCCTTCAGGTGGGAGCTGCCCCACTCGGGATCCCCCTCTCTTCTGATTCCTCTCCTGAGTCACCCCTGGAGGAGGTTCCCCGGAAGAGATTGTGTAAGAGGAGACACCTGGACTCCCATGCTGAGTCACTCACCGAGGATATGGACCTTGATGAAGGGGATGGGTCCCCCAGATCTTCGCCTGAAGATGTCTCCTATGAGAACATCTTGGAAATACTTAAGCTTAAGGGCAGTTGGTCTTCCCAAACCCCATACTCCAGGGAGTCCATCATTCTGAAGGCTTTTGGGACAGGCACATCTGCCTCCTGGGCCCCCCTCCCCCCCTGCAGAAGACGAACTTGTAGACTTCATCGCCAGCAGGGCATGGAAGGAGCCAGATACAGAGGAGCCCATTCCCAAACATGCAGACAAATTTCTCAGTCCTCCTTCTGACCAGCAGTTCAGGTTGAAAGCCATGCTAGACGATGTGATTGTAATTGCTGCCACCACCAGGAAGGAGTTGGTGAAACAGAAAACATCTGATCATTCCCCTAATCGTGAGTCCAGGGCAATTGACAGGTATGGAAAGCGGGTTTTTGCCATAGCTACACTCGGTCTGCTGGTGCTTAACTACCTTGCATATTTCACCCGACTACAAAGGGACCTGGTCAAGGAGTTTATCATGTCCCTTTCTGAGGTACTGCCTGCCGGGGAACAAAGTAAGGTGCCCCCCCAAACTATCCACACTTTCTTCCCTGTCTAATTCGTCAATGAGGCTGATTGTCAATGGGACAGAAGGAGCCTCTAGAGCAGCATGCATAGGTATTGCCATTCAGCGTCACACTTGGCTGCACCTTTGTGCATTTGCAGAGTCCTTTAAGGCATCTTTTACCAACACCCACTTTGATGGTTCCATCCTGTTTGGCCCTTTGGTCAAGGAGACTCTCACCTGCAATGAGCAGAAGGGCAAGACCTTATCAGCTGTGGGAATCAGGTTTTCCACCCATTAATGCTCTTCTTCCAAGATGCAGCAAGGGGGCAGGAAAATGTGGTTTCGCAAGTCACAGTCTGCCTTCCCAGATGCTCCATATGAGCCCTCCTCCAGAGGTCGGCAGAGAGGGTTCAACTGCAGACACCACCCCAGGGGCAGAGGGGGTCCGCAAAAACAGAGCTCCATGGAACCCTTCTCTGAGAAGCCCCAACAGCGCTCCTAACATGCTGCTCAACTCTCCTGCCCTGAAGGTAGTTGGGGGTCATTTGTCTTTGCATCCATTGGCCATGGCAAGTATTACGAAAGATCATTGGGTACTAAACATCATTTCCAGAAGTTATTCTATTCCCTTTTCCTAGCCTTCTCAAGTCAGGAGATACCTCCCTGATACACCACCACATCAGAGGGAGCTAGCTCAGGAAGAAGTGCTCAAGCTTCTTCAAAAGAGAGCCATCCAAGAGGTCCCTCTAGGACAATGAGAATCTGGAACTTACTCTCACTTCTTTTTGGTGCCAAAGAAGAGGGGGGAGACCTGCGTTCTGTCCTGGACCTCAGCAATCTCCGTCTATCTGTCAAGAAGTCCAAGTTCAGGATGATCACTGTCCTGTCCGTAATGCCTTTGTTGCACAAGGATGACTGGATGTGCTCCATATATCTCCAGGATGCGTACTATCATATAAAAATAGCCAGGTGCTCCAGGAGACATCTCCACTTTCAAGTAGGAGCCAATCACTACCAGTTCCGGACTCTGCCCTTTGGTCTCAACACAGACTCCCGGGTGTTCTACAAGTGCATGGCGGTGGTCGCAGCTCACCTGAGACTGCAAGGATTCCAGGTGTTTCCATATCTTGACAACTGGCTCTTCACAGCTCCCATGAAGCAGCATCTAATCACTGCCTCTCAGGACCTAATTCAACTATTCGACCAATTAGGCATTACAGTGAATTTCCCCAAATCCAACCTCATTCCATCCGAAAATCTGGAATTCATCTGGATTCAGTTGGCCACTGTATCAGAGATTGCAGTGTTTCCCCTCTGCCAGGTACCCCTCATCAGATCTCATGTTCAGTGTCACTTTGATCTGTTTCATCCCAGACCCACCTTGTTCTCAGGGGCCTTAGGGTTCATGGCAGCAGTGCCCTATCTTGTATCATTAGCCAGGTTCTGCATGAGGGTCCTGCAGTGGACTCTAGTGGTTCAGTGGTCTTCCCTGGCTCATCCTATGACAACTCCAATCTGCCTCACTCCAGTGTGAAAGCATCATCTCCTTTGGTGGATCCAGTCCCCTGACCTCCTAGCAGGCAGATCATCACCCCCCCCCCCCCCAGTGCCACTGTGACCACAGACACTTCCCTGTTGGGGTGTGTGGTATTTTTAGGGAAAGACAATCCAAGGCACATGGTCTGAAGCAGAGACCAAACTGCATATCAACATCTTGGAGATAAGGGCAGTTCTCCTCATGTAGTAGGCCTTCCAGGACTGCCTCCCACCTGGTACTAATGTAGTTCACATGAACAACATGGCTGTTGTGTGCTACATCAACAAGCAAGGGGGCACATGTTCATATCTGCTTTGTTGCTAGGCCATGAGGGTGTGGGAATGGGCAATGTCTTTGGGGCACTTTCTCCTTGCAAAACATATTCCTGGGAAGTCCAACATGCTGGTGGACAGACTCAGCAGGGCAATTCTGAGTCCTCACGAGTGGTCCTTGAAGCCTGCAAGTGGTTTAAGAGATCTTCCTTCATTGGGGTCAGCTGAGCTGTAATCTCTTTGCCTTCCCTCTCAACCACAAATGCAGCTGGTATTTTGCCCTGATTACCCCAAACAGGATATCCCCCAGGGATGCCGTGGTCCACAATTGGCCCCTGGGTCTCCTTTAGGTCTATCCTGCCTTGCCTCTCATTCCCAGAGTACTACAAAAAAGCCCATCATCTCAAGGCTACCTTGATCTTCATTGCTCCCTGTTCATCTTGGCAGGTGTGGTTTCCCCTTCTTCGGTCTCACTTGAAGTACCCTCCTTGGGTACTAGATCCCATTCCAGATCTAATTTCCCATCCCTCTCAGCTTCTGATTCCCATCCTACAAACGCTTCTTACAGCATGGCCTGTCCAGTTCCAGTAATCCTGAATCGGCCCCGGCTTCCTTCTCCCATTAAGAACATTATCCTGGCTTCTCAGAAGGCTTCCACTAGAAAGATTTATGCCAGTAAGTGGAAACGGTTTTCTATTTGGGCTAAACAGTGCGATCTCGATCCAGCTTCAGCTTCCATTTCAGATATCTTGCTCTTCTTGTCTTTGCTTTTTCAGGACAGAGCTAGCTTTTCAAATATCAAAGTGCAGTTGACAGCTATTTCCAACTTCCATGTTTGCAAGGAACCTGCCTTCTCCTTTCGCTTGTATAAAGCTTTTTTAAAAGTTTTTTTCTGCGGCAAACCCCTGTCAAGGATCGTTGTCTCCCTTGGGAGCTTTCCCTTTTGCTGCAGTCTGTCACACAGACTCCATTCAAGCCTGCTGCCACATGTGATATCAAATTCTTATCTTGGAAGACAGCTTCTCTAGTAGCCATAACCTCAGTTAAAGGGGTTTTGGAATTGCAGGCTCTTTCTATTAAACCGCCTTTCATGCTTTACATAAAGATAGGGCAGCCCTTTGAACTAAACCATCATTCTTGCCTAAGGTTGTCGCAGAAGTGAATCTAAACCAGTCAATCCAATTGCCAGTCTTCTTCCCAAATTTTGCCAATAAAGGAGAATATCTCTTACACATGCTAGATGTGCATAAACAACTGCGTTTCTATGTAGACAGGACAAAGAACTTTTGCAAGTCTGATCAGCTGTTTGTGGCGTTCTCTCTTAACAAGAAGGGTCAGGCGGTATCCAAAGTAACTATCTCTCATTGTATTTCGACGTGCATTTCCTTTGTTTATTCGTCCAAAGGTTTATCTTTACCAGGGCCCATTATAGCTCATTCCACTAGGTCGATGGCTACGTCAGCTGCCTATTTTGCCCATAATTCCATAGATGACATTTGTGTGGCAGCGACGTGGTCTTCTCCTCACACTTTTGTTAACCACTACAAACTTGACACTGTCTCCAGGAACAGGGCTTCCTTCGGCTCCACAGTTCTTTGCATGTCCTTCCATAAGGCCACCCAGGATGTAGGGTAACTGGGGACTCTGACTCAAGAGTGAGGAATAGTGACATGGATAACATCAGAACTTGGATAACGTGGCATCGGTATTATCCTGTATCACTATTCATCACTATCCCTTCTCCATCCCCCGTCCTGTAGTATCTGGAGGATGTAGAGATGTCCTTTCTGGTTGTCAAGGTCTTCCTTAGTTGCTTTATAGCTTAGGGCAAACTCGATCTGAGGGGTTAGAGAGCAGTGAGGGATCATGGGAGTGGGAGGTGCTCAAGCCTAGAAGCTGTCAGTAAAGAGGTGGCTCTGACCCGATGTCAGATCCAAGACCCAAGATTGATGAACAGTGACATAGGATAACAATCATAACACAGATGCCAAGTTACAAGTATCGAACTCTTTTTCTATTCTGATTATCCTTGTAATAAATCAATAAACTGGAGAATCTGTCAGTGTTGCTTCCTTCTCCAACAATGACAGCCAAGTACTGGTCACTAGAATGTGATGGAGAGCTGTCAACTATCCATGTTAATAGAGAGAGGAAAGCTCTGAATTAACTTTATGGAAATTTTATTCTAGAAAAGCTCATGGTTTATTCTGTTCAAATACTGCCACCTGTTGACATAATTTGATACTGCAATAGAAGTAGCTGTCAAAAGCATGCAATGTTAATGTGTTAACATATCACCTACATGTCCTGTTAGACAAGATCTGTTACACAAAAGCAAACATCTTGAGAATAACTTACTGTCCATGTACATCAGCACTTCAACCATTCCTCTAACATTAAAACTTTGTGTTGCATCTGGAAGGTCATACATATAGAGATTACTCAAAGTTCTCTGTTCTTGTATTTCTCAGTTGATGCTGTTTGAAGATTGATAAACTTCCTAAACAGTACAGACAGAAGGTAGCAATGTGACTTCCTGCATACATATGTTTGATATGTTTAACATGAAGACAGGATTATTTAGGTGTAATGAGAAACTAGTAATTAATAAGTAAAAAAAAAAAAAACAGCTTCACTTTTTTTTTTCTTTAAACAGGTTATTATGAAAGAGTTCGCCTGGGTGTCTTGAAGTCGAGGAAGATGAAGTAACATCAGGAGGATAGTACTTCCAGTTCTACCAAGTGTCCTTCTGAATATTAAATCCACAGACACCAGTGGTAATGGCAAAGAAACAAAGTGGAATAAAAATGGAAAAATAAAGGGGTGGCCACGGTGGTACAGCAGTTAGCATTGCCACCTCACAGCAAGAGGTTCTCCAGTTCCATTCTCGGGTGGGGTGCCTTCTGTCCAGAGTGCACTTTAAGTAAAGGTTTTGTATTATTGTAGCAATGTGGTCAGGTGACTTTTGGCGGTCTATTTAAAATGGTAATTGATGTTGGTTCATCACATCTAAAGAAGTCCCAGGATATTTTGGGACAAAGCGCTTGTGTGATTTTACGTCAAAAGAAAAGTTTTATTTTTAGTATATTTTTCCATTTTTATTCCATTCTGTTTCTTTGCTGTTAACACTGGTGTCTGTGGATTTACTACCCTTCCTGGTCTGTGCTTTGTTTTTGCCTTCTGAATATTATTTCTTTATGTTTGATTATCAGGGTGGTTCGAATGGGCCAAGCAAGACACGTTTTCAGCAAAGGGCCATAGAAAAAAGCTCAAACAAGTACACACTGTTACAATACAAAGAAGAAAATGTAGACAATAAAGAAAAATATAATAAAATACAACATGACAAAATGATTGACTTTGCACAATGATTGTTTGCTTAAAAGAAAAATAGTTACAGAGCAGTGTAAGACACTTATTGTGGAAAGCAAAGGGGTACTTACTTTGTAAAGAGAAGGGGGTATAAATGAGAGTGGGAAAAAAAGAGTGTAATTAGGACGATACTGCAGAGCAAGACAGCATTACTGAAAGGAAATTTGTTGGGAGCGATTTGCAGAGAGAGAAGTAGTGTAAGTGGAAAGGTTAACAGCTAAGAGTTGGGAGGGAGAAAGAGCGAGAGAGAGATTCAAGGGATCTAGGATGGTAAAGGGTAGGAAGCATGTGAAGAGGGAAATAATGGAGTTCAAGAAAACGAAAATGAAATTAATATCTGAATAGTTACAGAAGGAAAGCAAGAGAAGTAATCGTCAGGTGGGGTGAAACAAGAGCAGTGCAGGAATTAAATGGGTAATGCTTTCGTTTGACTTTAAAGCAGATGGGCGAATATATTAGACTGATGGTAGTAGAGAGGGAGATCCAGAATTTAGATATGTAGTTGCAATATAAGGCATCACCAAAGGGTGTTGCATGATTTTTTTCCATCTAAAGTAGATTTGTCTCTGAGGAGCAAATGTTCCTTATGGGTGCGTACCCCTGTAAGAGTGCAGTAAAGACGGGAAAGCAAAGTATGCTGTGTGTCAGTTTTAACTGTGCATAGGTGATGCTTTTTGAGAATTCGAGGCAGTTTAGTTTTTTTCTGAGTGCTAAACAGTGATGAGTTACATTGGGAAATTTGGTAGCAAATCTGGCAGTTTCATCGTTGCATTGTTCTAGTTTTTGGATTAACGGTAAGATGATGTTTATAAGGGAATGTGGGACAAGAGAGTGTAGCAGTTCCTCAGTGTGAATATGCAGCAAGATAGAAGCTCGGTAAAGGAAGCCTAATTTACAATGAGTGTTTCTCACTGAGTATTGAATTAGCTTGTCAAATTTAAGTTGATCTACAGTAGTTTGGTTTGTGAGACTTTTTTCTAGTTCTGCATTTTGACAGGAGAGAATAGTTTTTGTCTGTTGAGGATCTTAATTTATATATTTATTTATTCTTTATTATCTTGCTTTTATGTCCTGGGTTTGTCCAACCGAGTTTAGTGAAAAAAACCTTTTCAGTAGAAGCCAAGGGAGAAAAGCTTCAAAAAATCGCATAGTGTTGCAATAAAAAGAAAAAAATACAGATAATACAGAAATTATAATGTGATACAAGACAAAATTAATGACGTAGCACAACAATTCTATTAAAATATTAAAAAGAAAGAATAGCTGCAAAGTAGTGTAAGATACTTGATGTGAAAAGAGGAGGGGGGTATGGGGGTAACTGGTATTAATGCGAGTGGAAAAGATTATAATTAGGAAGATACAGTGCAGGAGGAAGGCGTTATTAAAGGGAAGACTGTTCCAGCAGTTTACAGAGAGGGATACAGAATACGGGGTGGGTGGAAAGGTAATTTAGAGCTGGAAGAGAGGATAAGATTGGAAGGTTCTAGGATGATAAAGGGCAGACAGCATGATTAGAGGAAAATAATGGAGTTAAAGGAAACACAAATTAAATGTAATATATCAATAGTTATGGAAGAAAAAGTAATAGTGATCTTAGCAACGTAAGGTAAAACAGGAGCAGTGCCCGGAATTAAAACAGTGCTCCTTTAGTTTGATTTTAAAGCAGATGAGAGTGGGTATTAGCCTAACAGGAGTAGGGAGGGAGTTCCACAGTTTAGATGTATTGTTGGAATACAGGAAGTCACCAAAAGGTGTTGTATGATTTTTTTTTTTATCTGAAGTAGATTTGTTCCAGAGGACCAAGGGGCCTTGTGGGAGTGCAACCTTGTAGGAGTGCAGTGAAGGAGGGGTATTTGTCAGAAAAGAAGAGTTTTCTGTTTGCCATCTTTAGCTGAGTATTTTAGTGCTAGACAGTGAGGAGTTGAATTGAACAATTTGGTAGCAAATTTGGCAGTTTTGCTGTCACATTGTTCTACTGTCTGGATTGATGTTAAGATAATATGTATAAGGACAGATGGAGGTGATAAGGTATGGCAGTTGTTATGCTGTATGATAGTTAGAAGCTCGATAAAGGAGGCCTAATTTATACTGAGTGGTTGTCACTAAGTATTGAACAAGTTTGTCAAATCCAAGTTTAACACCTAGAATAACCCCTTAGTAGTTTGGCTTGTGATACTTTTTCTAGTTCTACATTTTGACAGGAAGGGAGGAGATTTAGATTGTATAGGGTCTTTATTTATTTATTTATTTATTTATTTTTATTTTTGCTTTTATGTACCGGGTTTGTCCAACTGAATTTGGTAAAAAAAAATGCCCTTTTCAGTGGAGGCCCAGGGAGAAAGTATCCAATATATTACAAACATTTTTAAACACACATTCAGTAATTGCAAGAACATATATTACGTAACATACAATAACGATTACACATACATTTGCTAGTCTGATTACATTCATATGAAATAAAGGAAATTGTTACAGTATAAAATATAATTGTGCATTTAGTGGATGTTGAGTATTTGAAGAGGTGTATTAGTGTTTTGTCAAATAGATTCTAGATCTTTTGGGTAGTACTTAGAAATTCAAAGAAATGGAAGTCAAGGAAGGGACTTGGTAAAGAACAAGATGTTAATACTGTACTTAAGAGGTGAACTATTAAGCAGGTTTAGAGACAATTATATATGGCTGTCATAATGTTTATATTAGACGTATAGGGATGGGGGTAAGCATTGTCCAAAACTATGTATATGGCTTGGAGATGCTAGTAAAATTCTTCAGATATTGGTGAAAACTGATTGTGGGACATAGGATTCTGAGTAAAGAGTAATGGTTTGACTTTTTTACAAGCTGAAGATAACAATAGCATTTATCATAAGGATATAAAGGAGCAGATCCATTGATTTGCTAGAGGAGGTTTTGGTTGTTTTTTTAACTGAGTTTACATTCTGAATAGATTTCAGTGGCAGTGGGCTATGGCTCCATAGTTTATTTACACTGTCAGAATATAGAGAGACATGTAGTATTGGATGGTTTGGTTGTATTGATTAGTGATTTTTCTCTAGAGCATAAAATACTACTGGGAGAGTAGTGATGTATTAAGTTGTTAGGGCTGGGCAATTTTCTGCCTTATACAGAAATCCATATATTGTACTTAGCTAAGAAAGACCTGAGTGGTGTAGTAGTTTTATCCATTTTAATTCTCTGTGTCATAAAAGAATTTCCAAACTTTTGTAAACAACTATACAAAAGAATAAAAAGTGCCAGAGAGCAAAGTCGCACTCTAATATATTTCACCAAAACTTTAAGTGTTTTCATTCAAAACTTTTTACATGAGCTTCATCAGGACAAGTCACATTCAAATGAACCCCATTAAATAAGCATTCAGATTAGTTCCGACCTCAAACTAACCAGTCACTTTCAAAGACAAATCAATCCCTCATAAATAATGTCAAACCTTAAAGTAGCATAAGTGCAATTTAATAATACTGTAGTATATAATTTAACCATTGAGTATAAGTACATACAGACAAAAATACATTGGATATAAAAAGTTTACACAATCCTGTTAAAATTACAGGTTTTTGTGATATAAAATATGAGACCACAATAAATCATTTCTAAACATTTTCCACCTTTAATGTGAGCTATAACCTGTACAATTCAATTGAAAAACAAACAAATCTATTAGGGAAAAAAATATAAAAAATAAAAACGTACAATACTCTTATTGCAGTGTGCACGCCCTTAAACTAATACTTTGTTGTGTGTGCACACCCTTAAACTAATACTTTGTTGAAGCACCTTTTGATTCAATTACAGCATTCAGTCTTCTTGGGTAAGAGTCTATCAGCACGGCACATCTTGACTTGTAATATTTGTCCA